>NC_092151.1:46333410-46633410 GCF_045791955.1 Oncorhynchus clarkii lewisi
TGTCTTCATCTAAAATAACCCTAATTTACAAGACAGTTCTTATTTGATTAATGGTGGTCGGACCCATCTATGTGAAGCTAGCTACAATAAGGATTAGTCACAATAAGTGGACTTTGCGGTTAGCCTTCAAAATAAAAGTATAGCATAATTCTACTATTTGTGTTCATTTGCATCATTGTCAATGACATACTTTTATTTTGAAGGCAAACTGCAAATCACTATTGTGCCTAATCCTGATTGTGGCTAGCTTCACAACACATAACCCGGTCCGGTCGAGCCTCACTAGCCAGATGAAGCTAGCTGGCTGCTTATAAGGTGGGCAACAGGGTTAAGTAGCAGGCTAGCTATTTATTTTCATGAACTGAAGGTCAATTTCAATAGGCGAACAACATGTGGCAACCTAGCTAATACTTACTCACAAGGATTCCCAAATCATTGCTAAGAATAATGAAAATGACTGCAGTCTCTAGTCTCTGGTCGTTGTATTCAGGCTGGTTGTATTGGTGCTAGCTAGGTACCAAGCTAAAGCTAGCTACCACAGAAGTTGCGATCGAACAAATTATGCTTTATTACCAACGCGGTATTGTAAACACATCGTTCGTGGCCGGTGTTTACTTTTTTGCAGACCTTTTTGTACAGCTTTGACAGTGCTACTGTATCTTTTTTGACACGCAAAGTCCCAAACGGCATTCCATAGTATGTATGTCGTGAAGCTAATAGCAGTGATGTTATTACTGTGTAACTCCTGTAGGGAAACGTCTGAAAAATAGCGCACTTGGTAGTGTGTGCCGGTCCTCGACCAGTCGGTCGAAAGCCAACATCACCCGCAACAGAGACCGGTTGATTTTCAAGGGCAATGAATTCCATTACCTTGGATTTAATTTCGCCTTTGAGTTGTCTCGCTGAAATTATCTTACTCTTTCAAATGACTGCTTGACTTGTTGACTACTCAATCCACACAACAGACATTGTGGGCTAGGTTAGGAATGCTGTGTTGCCCGTGTAGCGCAACATTTTACGTGGCGTCATTACGTCCTTCACCCAGGTTATATAGGTATGCACGGTAGCTTTGACATCAGTTTTTAACATCGGGCTGATAACGATGTTGGTATTTTTAGCTAATATCGTCCGATTCCAATATGTTCACCGATATATCGTGCATCCCTAGTTCCAATTCATCCCAAAGGTGTTCGATGGGGTTGAGTTCAGGGCTCTGTGCAGGCAAGTCAAGTTCTTCCAAACTGATCTCGACAAACCATTTCTGTATGGACCTTGCTTTGTGCAGGGGGACATTGTCAAGCTGAAAAAGGAAAGGGCCTTCCCCAAACTGTTGCCACAAAGTTGGATACACAGAATCGTCTAGAACGTCATTGAATTCTGTAGCGTTCACTGGAACTAAGGGGCCTAGCCCGTACCGTGAATACAGTCCCAGACCATTATTCCTCCTCCACCAAACTTTACTTTGCACTATGCATTGGGGCAGGTAGCGTTCTTGTGGCTTCCGCCAAAGATTGGTCCGTCGGACTGCCAGATAGTGAAGCGTGATTCATCACTCCAGAGAACACGTTTCTACTGCTCCAGAGTACAATGGCGGTGAGCTTTACACCACACCAGCCAACGCTTGGCATTGCGCATGGTGATCTTAGGCTTGTGTGCTGCTGCTCGGCCATGGAAATCCATTTCATGAAGCTCCCGACGAACAGTTCTTCTGCTGACATTGCTTCCAGAGGCAGTTTGGAACTCGATAGTGAGTGTTGCAACCAAGGAAAGACCATTTTTACGCACTACACGCTTCAGCACTCGGCGGTCCCATTCTGTGAGCTTGTGTGGCATGCGACTTCGCGGCTGAGCCATTGTTGCTCCTAGACATTTCCACTTAACAGTAACAGCACTTACAGTTGACCGGGGCAGCTCTAGCAGGGCAGAAATCAGATGAATTGACTTGTCGGAAAGGTGGCATCTTATGATGAAAGTCACTGAGTTCTTCAGTAAGGCAATTCTACTGCCAATGTTTGTCTATGGAGATTGCATGCCTGTGTGCTCGATTTTATACACCTGTCAGCAACGGTTGTGGCTCAAATAGCCGAATCCACTAATTTGAAGTGGTGTTCACATACTTTTGTGTGTATATAGTGAATCTTCTGCTTGAATAGATCTGTTCCACTGACTCTGACTGGCTTTAATTCAAGTTTGTCTACAAATGAATAATGAATATGTTGGATTCATGTCTTCATCTCAACCAAAAATCTAAGTTAAAGAATAGGGCTAATTCAAATCCAACTTTAAATGCACTTTAAATACAGTTTGATTTAGTGTTAATATTTGGTTGCTTTATTACTTTTGTAATACAGTAAATCCTGCAAACTAGTGTAGCGGGTCGAGAGTTTCAAGTTCCTTGGTGTCCACATCACCAACGAACTATCATGGTCCAAACATACCAAGACAGTCGTGAAGAGGGCACAACAATACCTTTTCCCCCTTAGGAGACTGAAAAGATTTTGCATGGGTCCCCATATCCTCAAAAGGTTCTACATTATTATTTTAGTCTACTTGGTAAATATTTTCTTAACTCTTCTTGAAATGCACTTTTGGTTAAGGGCTTGTAAGTAAGCATTTCAAGGTAAAGCCTATACTTGTTGTATTCGGTGCATGTGACAAATAAAGCTAGATTTGATTTGAAACTAATTTAACATTATTTATTCAACCTTAAAGAAAATATTTCAGAATCAGTTTGCTGTTTTTAACATTCTGATTTGTTTCAGCTTTCCAACTAAAAGTCCAAATACAACACATCACAATTTACATTTCTATTTTGGGAGAAATGTTTATTTTATGCGCATTTGACCAAAGTTGGAAAAGCATTCGGAAAAGTGATGTAAAGAGAAGGGTGTCTGCCCAGAGTGGGTGAAAACGCACTTTGGTGTTGAAATTTCACTTCCTTATGTTATAAAATAAATTTTACCAAGACAAATATGATTATTATTGTTGACAGAGAATTGCAGGTTTCTCGTAACAACATTTGAGGATTTTACGCGTTGTGGTCGTCATATCCAGCGGTAACGTCAGCTTGTCAGGTGGCTGGCTACCTGAGTAATGGCGGAAGTGAATGCTGATGTGGATCTTGAATCTAATGGCGGTGGAATCGAGGAGAATTGGACTATTGCTCCATTTTCCATTATTTTGGACAAAGTTGCGTACAGTGCTGAGAATGTCCCTTCTTATCTTGTAGGAGTACGGTTTGTTATTGAGGAGCAGTTGATTGGATTACCAATCTTGAATAATCCATTTGAGATATCCAAACTGGTGGAGAGAGTGCTGGGTAAAGTGAAGGCTGTGGGGATCATGAGAGGCGGCCTTGTTTCGATTTTTTGATCAGAAGGAACTTGTTTTGTGTCTCACCCGATTTGAGAAGTTTGACGTGTCGTGTGTGTCTCGTCGGAACAGGGCACCCCTCAAGAGGGTAATATCTGGTGTCTCGTGGGAAGTCGATGTTGCAGATATTACAAATATTCCTGGAGTGATTGCACGTTGGGTGAATCGTGTGGTGAATGAAAAAAAAGTGAAGCATCTATCTATTTTTTTTCATATGGAGTCTCTCCCTGCTCAAGTGCAGTTGGGCTATATAAACTACAGAGTCAAATCAGTTATTCCAAGACCAATGCAGTGTGATCACTGTAAAGCTTTTGGTCATGTTTCAAGTATTTGCAGAAGGGAGAAGCCGAGATGTCCACGTTGTGGAAAATATCATATATGTTTTAAAAGTGATGAAAGTGTGACATGTTGCACTTGTGGTGGGAACCATGAAGCCATCTCTTGGGAATAACGGACAAGGGTGAAAGAGATTGAGGTGGCCAAAGTCGGGGGGTGTCCAGAGCATTTCAGAGCTGTTAAAATCGGCTGTTGAGGGTTCGAATGGTGACTTTGATGAGTCCATGGTGGTGGAAAGGCCTTCACTGCAGGCTGCAGGGGTTGCCTTTCACCAGCATGACTCTGATATTTTAAAGGTTAAGAAGGCACTGCCAAGGTGGAGAAGAAGTCCGGGAAAATAGATATCATTGTGGATGGGGCAGAGCGGTTCCTGGGACTCAAAGACTTCTCGGCAGGGAAGAGTTGCATGTATTGTCACAAGCCACACCTCCCTCTCAGGTTCTAGAGACTGAGAAGGGAGATATGGAGGTTTGAAGGAAGGATGAAGTGGGAGTTTTGTTGTTGTTTTTGTCAATGTACTATTATATTTGAATAATATTATGTATTAATGTATTAAGTTTGTTTTCACTATCACGTGTAGATTTTCTTTTTACCTTGTTTTTTCAACCCCATCTAGTTGGTAGCGGCAATACACCTTTTTGGGTTCTAGTCTGCCATAAAACCCACAGAAGTAGAAGAAGAAGAAGAAGAAGAAACCTAGCTGACGCAATGCAATTTTCCCTAATTTTTTTTCTTTTTTTCTTCTAATGCCTCCATTTATTTTGTCACCCTAATTCTGGCCACCCTACACCGGTAAAAACTCCAGTAACTAGGTTTCGACCATTGGTTTTCTGAGATGATTGTCTACACAATTAATATATTATTTTACCTATTGGTCAAAATATGCATTTTTGATTGAACTCCCTATAATGAGAGGAGCACTACACAAACAAAAATATAAACGCAAAACATGCAACAATTTCAACAGTTTTACAGAGTTACAGTTCATGTAAGGAAATCAGTCATTTGAAATAAATAAATTAGGCCCTAATCTATGGGCTCAGCCATAGGTGGGCCTGGGAGGGCATGGTCTGCAGTTGTGAGGCCGGTTGGACTTACTGCCAAATTCTCTAAAATGACGTTGGAGGCGGCTTATGGTAGAGAAAGGTAACATTCAATTATCTGGCAACAGCTCTGGTGGACATTCCTGCAGTCAGCATGCCAAATGCACGTTCCCCTTAACTTGAGACATCTGTGGCATTGTGTTGTGTGACAAAACTGCACATTTTAGAGTGGCCTTTTATTGTCCTCAGCACAAGTTGGGACAAGTTATTAAGTGTAATGATCATGCTGTTTAACCTCTTAGGGATCCCTTCACCCCCATTCCCGCTCGGATCCCGTTAACAGGATTGATTTGACAACATCCAGTGAAATTGCAGTGCGCCAAATTCAAAAACAGAAATACTCGTAATAAGAATTCATTAAACATACAAGTGTAATTCATCAAAATACAGCTTCACTTCTTGTTAATCCAGCCACAGTGCCAGATTTCAAAAAGGCTTTACGGCGAAAGCAGACCATGCGATTATCTGAGGACAGCACCCCGCATACAAACACATGAAAATCAGATTTCAACCAGGCAGGTGCTACACAAAAATCAGAAATAACAATATAATTCATGCCTTTGAAGATCTTCTGTTGGCACTCCAAAATGTCCCATAAACATCACAAATGGTCCTTTTGTTCGATAAATTCCTTCATTATATCCCCAAAATGTAAATTTATTTGGCGCGTTTGATTTAGAAATACACCGGTTCCAACTCGCCTTCAAATGATCTAATAAGTTACCTGTAAACTTGGTCCAAACATTTCAAGCAACGTTCCTAATCCAAATTGATGTATCCTAAAATGTAAATAATCGATAAAATTTAAGAGGGGAAATACTGTGCTCAATACCGGACGAAAACAAAGTGAAGCGCGTTCCAGATCGCGCTCTCCAAAAGACTTGAGTCCCTTTTGTGTGACACATGGAAAGAACAGGATTACTTCTTCATTTCTCAAAGGAAAAACATCAAACAATTTCTAAAGACTGTTGACATCTAGTGGAAGCTAGGGATTACCATAGAAAACTAATGGAAAACACATTGAGCTCAACATTTGTTTTCCCTGGATGGATTGTGCTCAGGGTTTCGCCTGCCAAATCAGTTCTGTTATACTCACAGACATTATTCAAACAGTTTTAGAGTGTTTTCTATCCAAATCTACTAATAATATGCATATCCTAGCTTCTGGGCCTGAGTAGCAGGTAATTTACTTTGGGCACGCTTTTCAAACGGCCTTTAAAATACTGCCCCCTAGCTCAAAAAGGTTTTAATCGGCTTCTAGATATGTCACACCTGTTGGGTGGATGGATTGTCTAATAAGGATGTAAACAAATTTGTGCACAGAATTTGTGAGAAATCAGCTTTTTGTGAGTATGGGACATTTATTTTATTGCAGCTCATGAACTTGTTCTCAACTAGCCTACCTGGTTTAATAAAGGTGAAAGAAAAGAAAAAAATTAAACATGGGACCAACACTTTACATTTTGCATTTATATACAGTACCAGTCAAAAGTTTGGACACACCTACTCATTCAAATATTTTTCTTTATTTTTACTGATTTATACATTGTAGAATAATAGTGAAGACATCAAAACTATGAAATAACACATATGGAATCATGTAGCAACCAAATAAGTGTCTTAACGTAATGATGGACTGTTCTTTCTCTTTGCTTATTTGAGCTGTTCTTGCCATAATATGGACTTGGTCTTTTACCAAATAATGCTATCTTCTGTATACCACCCCTACCTTGTCACAACACAACTGATTGGCTCAAATGCATTAAGAAGGAAAGAAATTCTACAAATTACTGTCACGGCCGTCAAAAGAAGTGGACCCAAAGTGCAGCGTTGTGAGCGTACATATTCCTTTATTATGGAATGACACCAACGAAACAAGGTAAACAACCGTGAAGCTTACGAGGGCTAAGTGCCGCTAACAAAGATAACTACCCACACTGAAGGAGGGGAAAAAGGGCTATCTAAGTATGATTCCCAATCAGAGACAACGATAGACAGCTGTCCTTGATTGAGAACCATACCCGGCCAAAACATAGAAATAAAGAAACATAGAAAAACAAAACAAAATGCCCACCCCACATCACACCCTGACCAAACCAAACAGAGAAATAAAACTGCTCTCTAAGGTCAGGGTGTGATAATTACCTTAAAACAAGGCACACCTGTTAATTTAAATGCATTCCAGGTGACTACCTCATGAAGCTGGTTGAGAGAATGCAAAGAGTGTGCAAATGGTAGTACGAGTATGTTTGTTTTGTGGAAATATATTGTGTAACCTCTCCTTTAAAATTAATAACATCCATGGTCACATTGAGGTTACTGTAACTATAAATGTGTTCTTATGTAATCATAGAAAGCGTGCATTTTCAAGATTGCATGCAAAAGTCACAGGTCTGTGGAGATCTTCACAATTGCTATAGTAATCTGTGCATTATCTCTAACAGCATTTATGACTTGCACTATGTCTTTTTAATGTAATCTCAACTGCAATCCAGGTCATTTGGTTGTGCTATTTGCTTAAGCGCAGTAAGAACACATTAAGTTGTGATATAAATACAAAATATCTGACATTGTATTCCCGTTTGAATTCCCATGTGTTGTGCTTTGAACTGGTGAAAGTGCAGAGATAACACATTTTAGATGGAAACTGATTAAAAAAAATCAGAAACAAATGATCAATTGGAATTTTGTTACGCTTTTAGATGCTTGAAAGCATAGTGATAACACATCGGGAATTCAACATACTTCTTGCTGTGTTTTTGAGTGGGTGATTAAAGGTTGAAATCTCATTGATCAACCTCTCAACCAAATATGACCGAAATGTCCACGTTGAAATTATGTTGTGTGCCCAGTGGGAATACACTCTTACAGTTATTATGGTCAAGAACATAGGCTATTCATTTTGGTGATTTAAAAAAAACTTTGATAGCAACTAAACTCTATTAGGGGCAAGGTGCACTAGCATAGGCTAGTAAGATCCAATGGAGACATGAAGCTGTGACTCAACAGTGGTCCTTGGTGCTGACCCTCGGGCTGTGGTGGCCTGTTGCTTAGTGTTAATGGTAGTTAGTAGAGATACAGGGTCACACAGTCACTGAATGCTGGGTTTTAGCTGAAAGAATTCTGTGAGTCTTTTGAAGGGAAGATCAGGATACAGTCATTGTAGATGTTGGAGTGATCAGGTATTCAAAGCATGCAAACCAGTAAGCAAACACCTCCTCTGATTATTGTTATGCAAAATGAACTAGCCATAAAGTCAATCATGAGAAACATTAGCTATTATTTTGACATTGTTCTATACGGCTGTATTTTCAGCAATCGACATATATACCAGTGGATTTGAGTGACAGCCTTGGCTATTTGTAAGAGCGTGGTGGAAATAATTCCACTTCATTCCATTGATGAGGCACTGGCTTTTAGGTGGTAGTCTAGTTTTGTTTGCTTCATATTCTTTCTAAAAGCCACGATGAAGGCCATTGATTAAGGCCGAAACGTCATGCTTTTAATAGCTGCTTAAATACAATATAGTTTTTTATTGGTGCGCAGGCGCTGCTTCGCCTTTTACTTTTCAAAAACATAAGACAAAGTGACCGGGAGCTGTTGGAGCTTCCATCTTTATCTCCCTCTCCTTTATCTTCTGTTTGTGCATGAGGCCAAAAGAACAGGCTCACTGATTTGTGACGCAACCTCCCCTCTGCTGTTGGGACAATAGAAGCTTTCTACTCCATGACTTCTACTGGCACAAGACTAGAGGTAGGCTAGAGTCCCTGTGGGTTACAGTCAAAATCTGGTTTTATGTTTGCAATTTCTAGCCTAAACCTTTTCAAATATGGAATCACAGGCTAATTTTATTGATTTCGCTCTGGTGGTGTGTTGTGTGTCATCTCTCACGGACAAGAATAGATTTCTGGCGGCTTGTAGGGTGTTATTATTACTTGTTTATAAAATGTTGATGTTCTCAATCAATCAAGCATGAATAATTGAGGATCTCTACACGTTCACAATATGTGTCCAATACTGCCAATCCATGTTATCAGATGAATATATGTCCCCACTGTGGTCACATAATATAATCTGTGACCTCCCTCTCCTGTATACTACATGAGATGGTGGACTGGAGCGACCAGCCCGACTAACGGTTAAGGACAAAACCTCTGTACTCTTAATCAGCTTATTGCTGGCTTATTCAAAGGCCCTCTTTCAGACAGAGCAGCTGCTGCCGCCGGGCCGGGCCCAGTTTGAGTTAGAGGGTGTGACTGCTGGCAGGCCTCGCCGATGCAGAGAGACCGGTTGGTGATTAACAAATGTCAGTAGACTTTGGAATCTGGGGAGCCGAGTCAGATGGCATTGTCCTCTGTGCTCAGAGGAAGGTCTCCCAGGTGGCCGGGTCATGCTGGCATGCTTTTCCTTTCTTTCTCCCCTCTTTCCTCACCCCTCCTCTCTGGCACTTCAAGCCCAAGGCTGCAGATTTTTTTCTTTGCTCTGAAAAGGAAGTCCAGGCATGCTTTGCATTGTTAAACCCCTTGAGGAGCTTAAAGACAATTCCTAAAATGCAATTTTTATCTCTTCCTGATTGTTAAAGAAATGGTGTGGTGTCACTCCAAACATCCAACCCTCTCGATTATTTGGGTACAGTCATTTTATAAATCCATTTTATAAGTCCCCAATAAATGAAAGGGCTAAGTCGGGATGGCTGGCAAGTGCAAGGTGGTTTTGCTGAGCTTTGCAGGCCGTACCGAGGCAGCCAGGCTGAAGGACTTGGGTACAGTACATTGGGCAGATAGATTTCTGTCAGCAGCTCTCCAGTCACTGTCTGGGCTGTCTCAGGCCCCATCACAAAGTACCCCCTTTTCCCAATTGTAGTGCACTACTTTTGACCAGGGCCCATATGGGATAAGGTGCCATTTGGGACACAACCTAGCTGTGAGGAGGATCTGATCCATGGGTCCATGTTGTGCAGTGAGAGCACTGGCTGAACACCTAAGCACACATAGCTGGCTGGCTCCTAAAATGGCTGCCCTTGAAGCTCAAAGGATCTGCCGCACAGCTCATTGCCTGACTGTCAAAGCCCTGATAGAGTAGATGAAAGCATTACAAATACCATCCATTAACTTGGTGTGGCTGTCATGGAGTCACTAAACTGACACCAAGAGAAATAGCAGTAGTAGTAATTTTAGGTTGAGGCTGTTTTCTCCTTTCATTTTTTTTTTTTTTTACCTCAAAGGATTCTTCTTGATATCCATGTCAAGGAACCTGGCTTTAGAATGCAACTTTGTTCTGTGTTCTGAGTTCTGACAAGAGAGCTGCCAACAGATCAGGGATGGGCCTTTCATGGCGCAGTAACCTGACCCTGGACAACAATAAGGCTGTCTTCTCAGGGACACACTGGCAGGCAGCAAGGGTTGTTCCAGTGGAGGAAGACTGGTTACTGAACGTCAACTGTTATGGTTTAAGTCCAGAGATCTGCAGCAACAACAAAAAAACGACCTATGATAGGGGTAATAGCAAAACAAATGGACATATGACTCAGTTTCTTCCCTTTCTACCAGAGCTTCGTTGGTTTGGCATAGTATTAAAGTAATATTAGTAGTAATATATTTTTTTTTTTAGCTCTGCAACAGGTTGTTAACCATGTTTAATCCTTTTTTTTAACCTTTGTATGGTGAACATGTACAGGACCAGGCAAAGGGAGAGAATGTGCTCAACTCAAAATTCCATTTAGAGGACACCATTTTGTCCAGAGGTCTGTTGGTTAGCCATAGGTGAGGAAGGCTGATGTCATGTGGCTTTCGAGCTCTGCAACAGGTTGTTTTTTAGCAAACTATACCTTCGGTATAGTGAAAATGGTAGGCTACATTTAGAGGACACCATTTTGTCACGGGTGCAGGTGCTTCAAATAATCAGGAAATACTAGGCATTATAAAAAAAAAATGTTCACCTGTTTTTAACCAGGTAAGCTAGTTGAGAACAACTTCTCATTTACAACTGCGACCTGGCCAAGATACAGCAAAGCAGTGTGACACAACACATGGAATAAACAAGCGTACAGTCAATAACACAATAGGGAAAAAAAGAAAGTCTATATACAGTGTGTGCAAATGGCGTGAGGAGGTAAGGCAATAAATAGGCCATAGTAGCGAAATAATTACAGTTTAGCAAATTAACACTGGAGTGATAGATGAGCAGATGATGATGTGCAAGTAGAAATATTGGTGTGCAAAAGAGCAGAAAAGTAAATAAAAACAATATGGGGATGAGGTAGGTAGATTGGGTGGGCTATTTACAGATGGGCTACAGTATGTACACCTGCAGCGATCGGTTAGCTGCTCATGGTGAAAGTGCAAATGCTTCTCCTAGGAAGGGAATGCTGGTGGATAGGTCTGTAAGATAGGAACACGAGTCAAATAACAGCGTTTCTACAATACAACAGTTTGTAAGCTCTCTACTTTCTATTTTTCTGAACAGGAACTGTCTGGCACTGATTTTATAGGCCATTGCCATAAGGGCTGGTCAAATTTTATAGACATCTTACCAATAAATGACCCCCAGAATGTTATGTTGTGATTTTTCATTGGGCTACACTGTGCTAGTAGTGTGAAGCATTAATCCTCTTTGAATACATGGAAATATTAATGTCCTTGGCCTAGACAAATGCACAGCACAGATAACCTCTGGCAAATGGATGGAAAATGTATTAAATATTGCCTCTGCTTCTGCTATCTGCAGATTTAGGCCTAGTGTTTTAGTTAAGCTTAAAGAAAGTGTTAAATCCAATAAAATAATATTTAAAAAAAAAAAGAGTGCACATCGCGTCATGACCAGTTTAATTGCTAACGAGTTACATTTCAAGGTAATGCCATGTGTCTCTCTGTGTCATCGGGTGGACAAGAGGAGAAAACCATTTGATAAAAAACTGTCATAACTGCCACATAAACAGCCATTTTATGCCCCAGTCACTTTTCACTCTGTCAGTTTTATTAATGCGTTGAAATATATATATTTTTTCCTTTTTAAATGACACTGAATATAAACTGAATATAAACTCCTATTATTGGTATTTTTTTATGCTCTAAGAACTGGCCTGTTTTATTTTACATACTGTATTTGTTGAAACATATTTTAGAATGGAAAGGTTACCATTTTGGAGTATTTGTGGTTGCCACACAAGTTCTGGGTTTATGTTTGTTTCACAACAACAATACATCTGTAGCATTGGTCTACATGAAAAACTATCCATTTGAAACAGAAATATGAATGAGGTGGCTATATATCTGGTGGCTATGAGTAAGTACTGGAAGTCAGTTTGACTATCAAGCAATGCCATTGGTTAGTTAGAATGCCAAGGTCAGAGGTGACAGGTCATACCAGCTCGGAAGTGATGTTGACCTTATCATCAGTTGTGTGTTTCATCAAGGAACAGAATAGCACTGTAGTTACAAACCTTTCTCTCTCTCTCAGTGGATTCATTCAATCTTATTTGAGAGGGAGCTAGGGCGTGATGCAATCTGAGGGAATTGTTTGTATGTGTGATGTAGATACGGGGATGCAGTCTGATGGCCTGCATCCCAAATTGCACCCTAGTCCCTATAAAGTGCACTTCTTTTGACCAGAGCACTATGGACTCTTTTCAAAAGTAGTGCACTATATAGGGAATAGGGTGCCTTTTGGGATGCAGTTTGACGGTGCTGCACTCCAGCTGTGGCTTATCCCAAGGTAATAAAAATGGAACAAATCAACTCAGTAATCCCTCCTCAGCTCGCCATTGTTCTTGGAACCATGGAACAAACAAAAAAAACAGATCTTCTTCTTAGTATGCAATGCAGTAATGTCAGAGCTGAAGAATCCAGCCTTTTCTCAACCTCTGTTACATTTCTATCACAGGTTTTTAGCCTACACCGGTGCTAGGCCTAAAGATTCAGACTTTTGTGTTTCCACCCCTGAGGCCTAAATGTGACATGTTATTGTCTGAGACTGAGGCCTCACCCATTCTCTTTTGTCTTTTTCTTACCAGGTTTCCCTGATTTTCCAGGGAGTCCTCAGCGATGGAGGTGCTACAGTGCGATGGCTGTGACTTCCGTGCTGAGTCGTACGACGACCTCAAGACCCACATCCAGGATGTACACACGGCCTTCCTGCAGCCCACTGATGTTGGAGAGGGGGACGGGAGTCCCTGCCAGTCCAGGGCAGACTCTCTGAACTCCCCCAACCAGACAGAGGGGGAGGAAGAAGAGCAGAATAAATCTCCACAAACTGAAACGGGTAAGGGAACTGCATCAACGGTGATGTTTATGGACAAATGATTATGATTAAGGTTATGGTTATTATGCTAAAGATAAATGTTTGTTATTATTATTTATGATATTGATATAATATGTATAGGCATATGTCTTATTCTTTGCATACAGTGCCTTCAGAAAGCATTCTTACCCCTTGACTTATTCCAATTTTTTTGTGTTACAGTCAGATTAAATTTTTTTTTGTTGACGAATTTGATTTATTTTCTCACCCATCTACACACAACACATGTCAAAGTGAAAATGACAAAGTGAAAACATATTTTTAGACATTTTGGCAAATTTATTGAAAATGAAATACAGAAATATCTAATCTGTACCAGTCCAAAGTTTGGACACACCTACTCATTCCAGGTTTTTCTTTATTTTTTACAAATTTCTACATTGTAGATTAATAGTGAAGACATCAAAACTATGAAATAACACATATGGAATCATGTAGTAACCAAAAAGGTGTTAAACTAATTCTTCAAAGTAGCCACCCTTTGCCTTGTTGACAGCTTTGCACACTCTTGGCATTCTCTCAACCAGCTTCATGAGGTAGTCACCTGGAATGCATTTCAATTAACAGGTGTGCCTTGTTAAAAATTAATTTGTGGAAGTTCTTTCCTTTTTAATGTGTTTGAGCCAATCAGTTATGTTGTGACAAGGTAGGGGTGGTGTACAGAAGATAGCCCTATTTGGGAAAAGACCAATTCCATATTATGGCAAGAACAGCTCAAATACGCAAAGTGAAACGACAGTCCATCATTACTTTAAGACATGAAGGTCCGTCAACCATCAAGTGCTATGATGAAACTGGCTCTCATGAGGACCGCCACAGGAAAGAAAGACCCAGAGTTACCTCTGCTGCAGTTCATTAGAGTTATCTGCACCTCAAATAGCAGCCAAAATAAATGCTTCACAGAGTTCAAGTAACAGACACATCTCAACATCAACTGTTCAGAGGAGACTGAGTGAATCAGGTCTTCATGGTCAAATTGCTGCAAAGAAACGACTACTAAAGGACACCAATAAGAGGAAGAGACTTGATTGGGCCAAGAAACATGAGCAATGGGCATTAGACCAGTGGAAATGTGTCCTTTTGTTTGATGAGTCCAAAGATTTTTTAGTTCCAACCACTGTGTCTTTGTAAGACGCAGAGTATGTGAACGGATGATCTCCGCATGTGTGGTTCCCACCCTAAAGCATGGGGGAGGAGATGTGGTGGTGTGGGGGTGCTTTGCTGGTGACACTGTCTGTGAATTATTTAGAAATCAAGGCACACTTAACCAACATGGCTACCACCGCATTCTGCAGCGACACTCCATCCCATCTGGTTTGTGCTTCGTAGGACTATCATTTGATTTCAACAGGTCAATGACCCAACACACCTCCAGGTTGTTTAAGGGCTATTTGATCAAGAAGGAGGGTGATGGGGTGCTGCATAAGATGACCTATAAGATGACCTGGCACTATTATTCTGCAATGTGTAAAAATAAAGAAAATACTTGAATTAGTAGGTGTGTCCAAACCTTTGACTAGTACTGTAAGTTTCACACCCCTGAGTCAATACTTGGTAGTTTTTCAAGATGAAACAGAAAGGCACTAAGCACAGGCAAATCCTAGAGTAAAATCTGGTTCAGTCTGCTTTCCACCAAACACAGGGAGATTAATTCACATTTTAGCAGGACAATAACCTTAAACACAAGGCAAATCAACAATGGAGTTGCTTACCGAGAAGACAGTGAATGTTCCTGAGTGTCCGAGTCACAGTTTGGACTTAAATCTACCTCAAAATCTATGGCAAGACCTGAAAATGGTTGTCTAGCATTGATCAACAACCAATTTGACAAAGCTTGAAGAATTTTGAAAAGAATAATGTGCAAATGTTGTACAATTCAGGTGTGAAAGCTCTTGGAGACATACCCAGAAAGACTCACAGCTGTAATCTATGCCAAAGGTGCTTCAACAAATTATGAATTCTTATGTAAATGAGATATTTCTGTAAAATATTTCCAAAAACATGTTTTTACTTTGTCATTATGGGGTATTGTGTGTAGATGGATGAGGGGAAAAAATCTATTTAATCCATTTTGATTGAATTCAGGCTGTAACACAACAAAATATGGAATAAGTCTAGGGGTATGAATACGTTCTACTATTTACAGTATATTAACATTGATATTGCTATTTAAGGAAAGACTGTTTTATCATCAATTTTTTTCCTTTCTTTTCCATTGGCCACCCCTTTGAAACAGACTTTTCAAGTTCAAACCAAATGCCATACAGCAAGTCAGCAAACCATCCCAACAAAACTGCAAACCAGTTATTCCAGTGCAAAATCTGTGTCCGTTACTTCAGATCAAAATCTCTGTTGTCTGAACACACCAAGAAGGTACATGGAACCTCACTAAGTGGCGGGAACTCACCTGCCTCTCATACATCCAAACAGTCCAACTATAACATCGTTATCCATGACAGTCTTGGGAAAGTGTTCTCCTGCCAGTATTGTACATACAAGTCCCCACGCAAAGCCAGGATCCTGAAGCACCAGAAGATGTATCATAAAGGAAATCTGGACCCCCCAGAATCTCTGTCTGAGGCTGTTGATGATCCTGAGTCTTTATCGTCCGAGGAGCCCAGTGAGGAACTTTCAGAAGATGTGGTAGAGCGTGGTATCCTAGAGTCCATGGTTAAACCTCTGGGGAAGTCAAGGGGAAACCAAGCGCTTCGAAGAGAGTGGTGTGACAACATGATGAAAAAGCACCGCAACATGGTGAAAATGATCTCAACCATCCAGCCGGGTGGAGAAGGAGAAGGAAGCGCAGGCTCTTCTAAATCTGATTCCCCTTCCTCCCCCAGAAGCCCTCCTAACTCCAAAATGGTTTTCAAAGACCTGAGTGGTAATGAAGGCTCCTCTGTAGTCAACTCCTCAGTTTTCAAGCTCAACAAGCCTGCCTCTGGGATATCACCCTATCAGTATTCACAGATTCAATCGGTAGCGCCCAACAGCACGGGATCCTCCATTTTGTCTGACAGGTCCACCTTCGTCATGTCCGATGTTTCCAACTCTGCCATGGAGATGGATTTGAGCATGCTTGACGACTCCAGGAGCACCTCTGAGGAAGATGATGAGGAACTGGGTGATGAGGATGATCCCAATTACACCGACCCCTTGTCAACTGGGGATTCTGCCAAGCAGCTTCTGTCCGAAGAGGATAACAAGATGCTGGAGACTAAAGGGATACCATTCAGAAGGTACATGAACAGGTTCCAGTGTCCTTTCTGCTCTTTCCTCACCATGCATCGCAGAAGCATCTCCCGTCACATTGAGAACATACACCTATCTGGGAAGACGACGGTATACAAGTGTGATGAGTGCCCCTTTATCTGCACCAGCCCTCTCAAGTTAGGCACGCACAAGCAAAGTCACTCCTCAGACTGGGACACCATGGACCTGACCAGTGAAAGCCCAGGTCCTCAGAATAACGAGACACCAGAATCAGTGAACGGAGGAAACGTTGCTGCTTCCAAAGTCAATGGGAAAAAGCTAAGTAATGTGGGCAATGATCTAAACCAGCAAAATCCTCACCGCTGTACACTCTGTAGCTTCTCGACAACCACGCTGAAAGGGCTGCGAGTTCACCAGCAACACAAGCACTCCTACTGTGACGACATGCAAGCTGCCAGCTTGGAGGGCTCTACAAATGAGCAACAGGACTCGGAATTGGAAACATTCTCCAGTTCTCCGAGCCAGGTACAAAAAACACAGACTTCAATTCTAGGACTTGGATCCAAAAAGCACTTAACTGGGAAAACTGCAAGGAAGTCCATCAATGATCTACCTTTGGATCTGTCCCCAGTCAAGAAGAGAACTAGGATTGATGAAATTGCCAACAACCTTCAGAGCAAGATCAGTCAGCAACAGGAGGATCTGGTGATTAATCTGGAAGAAATTGATGATGAAGAGGAAGGAGAGCTCAACATGAATGAAGATGCAGGCAGAGACAAGGAAGAGAACAACGGTGAGATTAAAAATCATGGCTACGTTTACAACAAGCTTTACGAAGGCCGGGTGGGTAAAAGAAAAAGAACCCTCACGTCAAAGCTAAGAAACATTCCCATTGCAATGACACTCTCTGATGATGAGGACAAGGAGTCTATTGATCTTAAAGCGGATCTCCAAGACCAGAGCAGCCAAGACAGCCGGGACACTTCTTTCCAGGAGAACCTTGACTATACAGAGGACTCAGGGATGGCACGATTCTATTGCAAGCACTGTGACTACCATAACAAGTCAGCCCGCAGTGTGAGCACCCACTACCAGAGAATGCACCCCTACATTAAGTTTAGCTTTAGATACATTCTCGACCCTGAGGACCAAAGTGCCGTATTTCGTTGTCTGGAGTGCTTCATCGAATACACCAACTTCAACAACCTTCATGAGCATTACATGGATCACCACCCAGAAGCCAGCAATGTGCTGAACTTCAACCAGCCAGATTTGTTGTACATGTGCCGCTTTTGTTCGTACACAAGTCCAAACGTCAGAAGCTTGATGCCCCATTACCAAAGAATGCACCCTGAGGTGAAAATTAACAACGCTATGATCTTCTCGAGTTACGTGGTGGAACAGCAGCACAAGGGAGCAGAATCTCAAACGCTTAGAGAAATTTTAAATTCCGGCCCCAAGAGTTTCACATGTAGCTCCTCCACTTCCACACCCAAGTCCTCGTCCAGTCCTGTGCTCAAAAGTGTTGCAAAGACACAAGATTCAAGCTCTGAGACAGAGGCCCTGAAAGAGGTTGGTAATGTTGTGGTCTATGACTGTGACTTATGCTCCTTTGCTAGCCCTAACATGCACTCTGTATTGGTTCACTATCAGAAAAAGCACCCAGAGCAAAAGGCCTCATATTTCCGCATTCAGAAAACCATGAGAGTTATCACAGTCGATAGGCCACAGTCAGCAGGAAACTCTTCTTACAACATCAATATACCAACCCCTGCTAAGTCGCCAAGCGCCGCCATGCCATTTGGTACAGATGAAGAGATATACTACTGTAAACATTGTGTGTACAGCAACCGCTCTGTAGTGGGAGTTCTTGTCCATTATCAAAAGAGACATCCAGAAATAAAGGTGACTGCGAAATACATCAAGCACGCCGCTCCCACCTCTGGGTTGATGAAACTAATGGATGAGCTTCAGATTGCACCCCCAAAGCAGTTTCTCAAACAGTTCAACAACAATGGATTTGATGGGTCCAGCAATTCTCACGCTAGAGTTGTCACAGACAAAGGAGAAGCAGAGATGCTTTTCTTCTGTCAGCACTGTGACTACGGGAACCGCACTGTAAAAGGAGTGCTTATTCACTACCAGAAGAAGCACAGGGACGCAAAGTCCAATGCTGACCTTGTACGCCGGCACACTGCAGTGGTCCGCAGTCAAAGAGAGCGAGCGCAGATGGGCACTGCCGCCTCTGCCATAGCCCCTGCTGCTCCCACCGAGACCGAGGCATCCTCCGGATGTCTTCGCTCACTGAAGTGCAGGCACTGCTCTTATACATCTCCATATGTTTACGCATTGAAGAAGCACCTGAAGAAGGATCATCCTACTGTGAAAGCCACAGCCATGACCATTTTACACTGGGCGTACCAAGATGGCATCCTGGAGGCTGGTTATCACTGTGAGTGGTGCATCTACTCCCATGCGGAACCCAACGGGCTGCTAATGCATTACCAAAGACGCCACCCAGAGCACAATGTTGACTACACGTACATGGCAAGCAAGCTGTGGGCCGGGCCTGATACCACCACCTCCCAGCCAGGGGGGAACGCTGGGGACAGTAAGCACTACCAATGCAGAGATTGTGCTTTCGAGGCGTGCTCCATCTGGGATATTACCAACCACTACCAAGCTGTCCACCCCTGGGCTGTCAAAGGGGATGAGTCTGTATTATTGGACATAATCAAAGGTCCAAGATCCCAAGAGAAAGTCCACCCCTCAATGGCTAAAGGACCACCTTTCACTTTTCTTCCAACTGCTCACGATGAAGGACCATTGGATATCCCTACCTCACCCCAAGAGCACCAAAACCACCAATACCATCCCAGGCTCTCCCACACAAGCAACTCGATCTCCAACAACCCCTACCAGTGCACTGTATGTCTGTCTGAGTATAACAGCCTACATGGACTTCTGACACACTATGGCAAAAAACACCCAGGCATGAAAGTCAAGGCGGCTGACTTCGCACAAGAAGCTGATATAAATCCAAGTTCGGTTTACAAGTGCCGACACTGTCCATATGTGAATTCACGCATCCATGGAGTTCTTACTCATTACCAGAAGAGGCATCCGTTGGTGAAAGTCACCGCTGAGGACTTTGCGGATGACATCGAGCAGGTTAAAGATATAACTGAAGTGGATGACAAGTGCAAGACCCAAAGACAGGGTTATGGAGCATACAGATGCAAAATGTGTCCGTACACTCATGGAACATTGGAGAAACTGAAAATTCACTATGAAAAATATCACAATCAACCTGCTTCAGATATGTTCAAGCCTTCCCTCGTGCCATATTCCACTGTGAAAGATGAGGTGGTCGCTGAATGCAGTGCCACAAGTGTATCATCAGAGGTACAAGAGGTTAGCGAATTCAAACTTGCTCTCACCCAGTTCCCTATCAACAAAGGAGAGACCCATGCTGTGTTTAGGTGTCAGCTCTGCAAGTACTTCTGCTCAACCAGAAAAGGCATAGCTCGACACTACCGCATCAAGCACAACAACGTCAGAGCTCAACCGGAAGGCAAGAACAACGTCTTCAAGTGTGCTCTCTGTTCATACACCAATCCCATTCGCAAAGGCCTGGCGGCACATTACCAGAAACGTCATGACATTGATGCCTATTACACACATTGCCTGGCAGCCTCCAAGACTTTGACGGAGAAGCCCAGTAAAGTGGTGGTGCCCGTGGCATCGGAGGCTGAAGGGTCGGAGCTGAGCGAGGAGCTACGATTGGCCGTGGAGAGGAGGGAGTGTTCGCTCTGTGCGTTCCAGGCCTTCAGCAGGAAGAGCATAGTTTCACACTACATCAAACGCCATCCAGGAGTCTTCCCCAAGCGGCAACACACCAGCAAGCTCGGACGCTACTTCACTGTGCTCTATGCCAAAGAACCAGAACATGTTGAAGAGGTAACAGAAGTGGTGGAGGTTGAACCGAAGCCCGAGCCAGAGGGAGAGGTTGCCGAGTGGCTGCCTTTCAAGTGTTTAAAATGCTTCCAGCGATTCAGCACGGTGAAACTTCTCTCCATGCACTACAATGACCATCACAGTGGCAAGGACCACAAACAGGACTTTGTCATCCACCCCAGCCTCACGGAAGATGGGACGGAGACAGAGCTCTATCAGTGTTCCCACTGCGAGTTGAAGTTCCTGGGCCTTCCTCTCCTCAGCACTCACCTGATGAACCATAACGAGGAGTTCCAGAAGAGGGCGATGCGGCAAGAAAGGAGGAAACAGCTCCTTTGCAAGCAGAAGTCGTCCGAGCCACCGGAGACCAAGCCTGAGAAAGTGAGTAGAAGAGTTTACAAAAGGATGGTGATTTATCATCTCAGTAAAATACTAGATGTGGCCATTGTTTTGGACTAGAATGAGAATGAAAATGAGACAGTTATTATTCACAAACAGTATATGAATCATTTCCACTGTATTGGGCTAACATAGTAATGTTACACATAGTATTGATGTTTAAAGTTTTATCGTTAGAAATGAAATCAGTTATAGAGAATATCAGTGGAATGAGTGTAAGGCTGTTAGATTTACCACCTTTTCTTCCCTTTTTTCTTTTCTTTTAGCTGGTGAATAATGCTGACAAAGCACCGATCGGCTACAGGTGTAACTTCTGTGTGGAGGTCCACCCTACTCTCAGAGCCATCTGTAACCACCTGAGGAAACATGTCCAGTACGGGGAGGTCAAAGAGGGCCATGTCAAGGTAAGATCAAATAGCCAAGAGTTTGGTAACACACGGGGGTCATGCATGCTCTTACAATGCATTATAACCACATGATAATGCATTATACCTTCAGGATTTAACCGGTTAAGCGTAAACTCTGCAATTCTGGGGACTTACGTTATTATTTCATTGAATTGAGTTTGCCTCAGAAGACCCTGGGGTATCAGGTTACATATCCACAGCAACTGGAAGCTGGAACCTTATTGAGAGGTCTCTGAATAACTGAACATATTCACTCTTGCTACCTAAGGGTAGGTTTAACAGAGAATATTAAATGTAACCATACTTTATAAGTTATATATATCATCAATGATACTATTTAGCCCTATGGCTTTTGCAAAGTCATCAAGAGCTGTTTCAATTCAACCCAGGTTTTCACAGAAAATAGACAACACAAATAAGGTTTTGGCTTCAAGTTAATTATGAATATGTTGGATTAATTGAAAGAATGGAACTAAATCAAATGAAACTTTATTTGAAGTGCATTTAGAGTTTGATTGGATTAGAGTTAGTCCTTTTCTTTATCTTTGAGGTTTGGTTGAGATGAAGATGTGACTCCAACACATCAATTATTAAGTTGTAGACAAACTGGATGTTGAATTGTGTTTGGTTGTCTGTGCAACCAAATATCAACATTTGAAGGAGATTGGATAGTTCTGCTTGGATAGTTCCATCTGTGCCACTGACTTATTCTGGCTTGTATTCCAGTGTGTCAACAAATGAATAGTTTATATGTGGGATTTCTGTCCCCATCTCAAACAAAAATCTAAGTTAAGGAATAGGTCTGTGGAGATCTTTACAATTGCTATAATAATCTGTGCAGAATCTCGAACAGCACTGATCACTTGCGCTATCTACTTTAAATGTATTCTCAACTGCAATCCACGTCATTTGGTTGTGCTATTAGATGAAGCACGGGGATAACACATTCATCTGTTGTATAAATAAACAACATATCTGACATTGTATTCTCATTTGAACTTTTAAATAGTTTGTGTGACTACTAAACCAAAAATCAGACATTGTTTTTTCCATTGGAATGTGGATGTGGTTTTAGATGGTTAAAGGCATAGTGATAACATATTGGAAGTGTAAAACAATTTTGGCTGTCTTTTTGAGTGGGTGAGTATAGGTTGTAATCTCATTGATCAACATCTCAACCAAATATTACCCAATTATCCACATTGAAATGATGTTGTGTGCCCAGTCGGATCGTTCTACAACAAACACAAATGGTTTAGAAAACAAAACAAAAAAATATTTGTAGATGTGAAGAATGAATAAAAGCCGCGACCCAAAAATAAGGCTACTTTTCCCTAACCTCAAGTTTTATCATCATTTATTACAGTAGTATGGTAGCTAAAATCTTATAGGATGTCATTTGTAAAGTTGATTGTAAATATATGTAGATTATCCCAAAACATAATGTATGTCAAATCTGGAAACTATCATTTCGAAAACACAACATTTATTCTTTCAGTGAAATACGGAACCGTTCCGTATTTTATCTAACGGGTGGCATCCCTAAGTCTAAATTTTCCTGTTACATTGCACAACCTTCAATGTTATATCATAATTATGTACAATTCTGGAAAATTAATTACGGTCTTTGTTAGGAAGAAATTGTCTTCACACAGTTCGCAATGAGCCAGGTGGCCCGAATTGCTGCATATACCCTGACTGCTTGCACGGAACGCAAGAGAAGTGACACAATTTCCCTTAATTATAAGAAATTCATGCAGGCAATATTAACTAAATATGCAGGTTTACAAATATATACTTGTGTATTGATTTTAAAGAAAGGCATTGATGTTTATGGTTAGGTTTGGTGCAACGACAGTGCTAAATCATCAACAGTTTGGCGAAGTAGGCTGTGATTCGATAAGAAATTAACAGGCACCGCATCGATTATATGCAACGCAGGACACGCTAGATAAACTAGTAATATCAACCATGTGTAGTTAACTAGTGATTATGTTAAGATTGATGGTTTTTTATAAGATAAAAAAGTTAAGTTTAACAACTTACCTTGGCTTCTTGCTACCCTCGCGTAACAGGTAGTTTAGCAACTTACCTTGGCTTCTTGCTACCCTCGCACTCCACGAGGAGACTGCGTGGCAGGCTGACTACCTGTTACGGCGGGTGGTTAGAGCGTTGGACTAGTAACCGGAAGGTTGCAAAAACGAATCCCCAAGCTGACAAGGTAAACGTCTGTCCTTCTGCCCCTGAACAAGGCAGTTAACCCACCGTTCCTAGGCTTCATTGAAAATAAGAATGTGTTCTTAACTTACTTGCCTAGTTAAATAAAGGTGTAAAAAAAGATCGGCCAAATCGGTGTCAAAAAATACCGATTTCCGATTGTTATGAAAAGTTTAAATTGGCTCGGCCATTCCGATTAATCGGTCGACCTCTACTCCAGAAGGCGCATTTTCTTCTGTTGGAGCCATTCTTTTGTTGATTTACTTCTGTGATTTGGGTCGGTGTCCTGTTGCATCATCCAACTTCTGTTGAGCTTCAATTGGCGGACAGATAGCCTAACATTCTCCTGCAAAATGTCTTGATAAACTTGGGAATTCATTTTTCCGTCGATGACAGTAAGCTGTCAAGCCCTGAGGCAGCCAAGCAGCCCCAAACCATGATGCTCCCTCCACCATACTTTACAGTTGGGAGGAGGTTTTGCTGTTGGTGTGCTGTGCCTTTTTTCTCTCCACACATAGTGTTGTGTGTTCCTTGCTAACAACTCAACCGTAGTTTCATCTGTCCACAGAATATTTTTCCAGTAGCGCTGTGGAACATCCAGTTGCACTTTTGTAAACTTCAGACATGCAGCAATTATTTTTTTTGGGGACAGTAGTGGCTTCTTCCGTGGTGTCCTCCCATGAACACCATTCTTGTTTAGTGTTTTACCTATCGTAGACTCATCAACAGAGATGTTAGCATGTTCCAGAGATTGTAAGTGTTTAGCTAACACTCTAGGATTCTTCTTAACCTCATTGAGCATTCTGCGCAGTGCTCTTGCAGTCATATTTGCAGGACAGCCACTCCTAGGGAGAGTAGCAAAAGTGCTGAACTTTCTCCGTTTATAGACAATATGTCTTACTGATGAACATCAAGGCTTTTAGAGATACTTTTTAACCCTTTCCTGCTTCATGTAAGTCAACAATTCTTAATCTTAGGTCTTCTGAGATCTCTTTTGTCCGAGGCAAGGTTCACATTAGGCAATGCTTCTTGTGAATAGCAAACTCAAATTTTGTGTTTTTTTTTTTTTTTATAGGGCAAGGCAGCTCTAACCAAGATCTCCAATCTCATCTCATTGATTGGACTCAATTAGCTTTTGGAAAAGTCATTAGCCTAGGGGTTCATATACTTTTTCTGACCTACACTGTGAATTTTTTAATTATGTATTCAATATAGACAAGAAAAATGCAATAATTTGTGTGTTATTAGTTTAAGCACACTATGTTTGTCTATTGTTGTGCCTTGATGACCAATTTATGCAGAAATCTAGGTAATTCCAAAGGGTTCACATTCGATTTCTTGCCACTGTAAAAGTTCATGATTTATAAATTCCACTGTGTCCCCCAACTCTTTAGTTCAGAGTCCGACTTGACTTTTGACTCCTAGCCCTAAGAGACCCCACACTGCCGAAGTCTGTTTTTACGGATGGCAGGGTTCTGTTTCCATTTTTTTTTTTATTGCAACGGAGACCCCTGGGTAGACAGTCTGTCAACTTCCCCTGGAGAAAACAAGCGAGGTAGTCCCTCCTGACCGTTGCAGGCAGGCAAGGGGAAAAGAGGCCATAACATTGAGGGCAGCGGGTAACCGTTTCAACATTAGTATTCCGATGAGGTTGCCAGGGACTTGGCAAAGGGACGGCAGGCCTGAGGATTTAACGCCTCACCCAAGACAGAAGCCAAATTAAGGCCTTGTTGGTTTTGCAGACCAGGGCCAGGCCAGTCCAGGCAGTTGTACACTGAATACAGAAGATGGCATGTCAGGATATCTCAGGATAAAAAATAACGTGGAGGAAAAAAATTATAATAATGGCAATAGGAAAAAGAATAACTCACAATCTACAACAATCCTTTGTGGATTATTATACATGTAATATTTAGGATGCTTAATAAGTGTCAACAAACAACAAAATAAAGACAACAGTATTCCATTACTCAACAATATGAAAGCCTGCGGGTGGTTTAAACCTTCCAGACTTGGAAGTGTATCCCCTCACTACCCAGGGCTTTTACTTGAGTATATAGTTAATTGCACTAACGAAGAACAATGGGTACATATTGAAGATGATCATGCTCATCCCCAGAATCTGTTTATGTGTCTATTTTTCAAAGGATAAAGCTAAAAACATGAACAACTTCATAGTTAAGAACACTTTAACAATATAGAAGAAAATGTAACATATTCTACAAGAACCAATGTCACTCTCTAAAAACACAACCTGGATAACAAAAGGCGTAGAAACCATCATTTTACTTGGTAACTTGAAATACACGTATTTCCGTTCCAGAATTTAAAAAGTAATTTTGGACTGACCAACGTAGATCATTCCAAATACATATCACAAAAGTTACATATCACACCATTTCGATTTGAAATATGTTGATCATCAGAGCAACCCATGAGGGAATCTTATTTGAGTCAGAAAGGGATGTTCATATGATAGGTAAGATGTACAAAACCTTGCAGAGAAACTATCCAACTGACAATCTCTTAATAAAATAAACTACTTGACTTAAAAATAACTGATGTTGGCACAAGATGGAGGGAAAGTTGAAGCATAACTAATGAAATTACAGTTAATAAAAATGTACGCATAATCCAGTATAAACTAACGTATAGAATTTATTATACAAAAGACTAAATTTACACATTCTACAGTACAACGGTAGGGTCATATCTTAAGTCTAGAACTAACAATGATTCAATAATCTATGCTTTCTGGGAATGCTATAAAGTCCAAAAGTTATGCAAACTTACTTTTAATCCGTCTGTCTGCATATTTCAGAACACGGAATATAGGGGTGTAGTTAGATACCCAATGGGCTGGACGATTCCCTTCTCATCTTGAAAAAACGTCATCCGCCATCATTAATACAATGGAAAAATTGAATGATTTATTATTGAAATAGCGTGGGCGATTGAGAAAAAAAAAACAAATTGGCACAATTTGTCCATGTGGCAAACAATCAGTCCATGTGGCAAACAATGCAGGCACTAAGGATAGGGGTGTCTGTAAATTGTTGTTAGTATGTTTATTTTACCCCCCCCCCAAAAAAAAAGAGCGAGCGAGAGAAGCCATCTTCATACCAAAAACGCTGGAAATTTGCCCCCAACTAAAGCGAAAAACTCACGAGAAGCGGGTGAGCGGAGCAAGCAGAGCAAGGTGGATGGATGGAAAGGACTGGACAGGCAGAGCAGTGACTGTATGCAGGGCCGGATTAAGAAATCATAGGCCCTAAGGTTTTGAGTTAAAAATAGTTCAAAAGTAAGAAAAATATTAGCTAAATAAAAAAGGAGATAGTAACACATTTATTTATTTTTAAGAATGAGGCTATATACAAGGAGTACCAGTACCGACTCAATGTACATGGGTGTGAGGTAGTTGAGGTAATTAAGGTTGTACAGTATGTATATGTAGGTAGAGATATGAATGTTTTTCCTCATCAATCTACACACCATACCCCATAATGACAAAATGAAAATAGGTTTCTAGAAATGTTTGCAAATGTATATATATATTTTTAAAACAGAAATAAGTTATTTACATAAGTATTCAGACCCTTTGCTATGAGACCCAAAATTGAGCTCAGGTGTATCCTGTTTCCATTGATCATCCTTGAGATGTTTCTACAACCTGATTGGAGTCCACCTGTGGTAAATTCAATTCATTGAACATGATTTAGAAAGGCGCACACCCGTCTATATCCGCGCACATCTGTCTATATCTGTCGTTCTGCCCCTGAACAGGCAGTTAACCCACTGTTCCTAGGCCGTAATTGAAAATAAGAATTTGTTCTTAACTGAGTTGCCTAGTTAAATAAAGGTCAGATAAAATATAAGGTCCCACAGTTGACAGTGCATGTCAGAGCAAAAACTAAGCCAGGAATTTTCCATAGAGCTCCAAGACAGGATTGTGTTGAGACACAGATCTGGGGAAGGGCACCACATAATTTCTGCAGTATTGAAGGTCCCCAAGAACACAGTGGCATTCATCATTCTTAAATACAAGAAGTTTGAAACCACCAAGACACTTCCTAGAGCTGGCCGCCAAGCTGAGCAATCGGGGGAGAAGGGCCTTGGTCAGGGCCCTGATGGTCAAGAACCTGATGGTCACTCTGACAGAGCTCCAGAGTTATTCTGTGGAGATGGGAGAACCTTCCAGAAGGACAACCATCTCTGCAGCACTCCACCAATCAGGCCTTTATGGTGGCCAGAAGGAAGCCACTCCTCAGTAAAAGGCACATGACAGCCCGCTTGGAATTTGCCAAAGGGCACCTAAAGACTCTCAGACCATGAGAAACAAGATTCTCTGGTCTGATGAAACCAAGACTCAACTCTTTGGCCTGAATGCCAAGCATCAAATCTGGAGGGAACTGGCACCATCCCTACGGTGAAGCATGGTGGTGGCAGCATCATGCCTTAGGAATGCTTTTCAGCGGCAGGGACAGGGATACTAGTCAGGATTGAGGAAAAGATGAACGGAGCAAAGTATAGAGAAATTCTTGATGAAAACCTGCTCCAGAGCGCTAATGAGCAATTTCCAAATGCCTGAAGGTGCCCAGTTCATCTATACAAACATTAGTACACAAGTATAAACACCATGGGACCACGCAGCCGTCATACCGCCCAGGAAGGAGAAGGGTTCTGTCTACTTGAGATGAACGTACTTTGGTGCGAAAAGTGCACATCAATCCCAGAACAACAGCAAAGGACCTTGTGAAGATGCTGGAGGAAACAGGTACAAAAGTATCTACATCCACAGTAAAACGAGTCCTATATCGACATAACCTGGAAGGCCGCTCAGCAAGGAAGAAGTCACTGCTCCAAAACTGCCATACAAAAACCAGACTACGGTTTGCAACTGCACATGGGGACAAAGATCGTACTTTTTGGAGAAATGTCCTCTGATCTGATGAAACCAAAATAGAACTGTTTGGCCATAATGACAATTGTTATGTTTGGAGGAAAAAGGGGAGGCTTGCAAGCCGAAGAACACCATCCCAACCGTGAAGCACAAGGGTGGCAGCATCATGTTGTGGGGGTGTTTTCCTGCAGGAGGGACTGGTGCACTTCACAAAATAGATGGCATCATGAGGTAGGAAAATTATGTGGATATATTGAAGCAACATCTCAAGACATCACTCAGGAAGTTGAAGCTTGGTCGCAAATGGGTCTTCCAAATGGACAATAACCTCAAGCATACTTCCAAAATTGTGGAAAAATGGCATAAGGACAACAAAGTCAAGGTATTGGAGTGGCCATCACAAAGCCCTGACCTCAATCCCATAGAAAACTTGTGGGCAGAACTGAAAAAACGTGTGTGAGCAAGGAGTCCTACAAACCTGACTCAGTTACACCAACTCTGTCATTTAGTAATGGGCCAAAATTCACCCAACTTATTGTGGGAAGCTTGTGGAAGGCTACCCGAAACGTTTGACCCAAGTTAAACAATTGAAAGGCAATGCTACCAAATACTAATTGAGTGTATGTAAACTTCTGACCCACTGGGAATGTAATGAAATAAATAAAAGCTAAAATAAATCTTTCTCTCTACTAATATTCTGACATTTGACATTCTTCAAATAAAGTGGTGATCCTAACTGACCTAAAATAGGTCATTTTTACTTGGATTAAATGTCAGGAATTGTGATAAACTGAGTTTAAATGTATTTGGCTAAGGTGTATGTAAACTTCCAACTTCAACTGTATGTATTGCAGGCTATAGTAGGCTTCTAAATAAACTTTCCAGTGACACACTGACTTACCGGTTATGGCCGATGCGCTCGTCATATAACAATGAATTGTTATATTGCTTCTACAGACAGATTAGTCTTCTCTTTTCCTTTCCGAATTGTACATTCTCCCCAAAATTGTATTCTGAAGTTTGCTATAGGCAAAATTACAGCTGCAACTAACTATAGAAATATAATCCATAGATGGCAGTACACAGTCAAGTCAGGACTGGGATCCATTATTAGTTTTTCCATGATTTTAACAGTCAAATCGCCTGAGTAAGAGGTTCTAAAAACCCTTCTATGGATTATGCTACATGTCTATGGCCACAAAGCAACAAGCTGTTCTATATTTGGCAAGCATGCTGCCTAGGGCTGTGGCGGTAATTACATTTTGCCAGACGGTTATTGTCATGCAAAAGTGTGCCGGTCTCACTGTAATTGACCGTTAATTAACATAAACACGTTTAGCGTCTCCTTGCATACAAGCCACTGATGCGCACCTTTGGAACATCTACGTTTTTAAAAATGTTTTAAGTAGAATAAATCAGTTTAATACACACCATCACAATAAATCCATTTATTTTAGGCAGGTCTAAAGAAACATTATGATACGAAGACATTTTGTTTCAGAAGAACGGAATATGGGATGGCCTACTGTATGTTATCTGGCTATGCGCCATGCCATTGGCTGTATATCACAGATCCCTCCGGAACTTTCATTACGCACACCTATTCCCACTGATTAGTACTTGTATAAGTGTGACCTTTGGTTTCCATTGGGCTATCCATTATTGTTACTTTGTCTGTTGGTGTGTGTGAGTACCTGTGCTGTGTGTTTAGGCTTTCCTGCCATTGTGGATTGCGCAGATGATTACTGGTCTCGTCCCAGGTGTTAATCATTGTGCACGTGTGTTATTTATTTGAGGTATTCCTCGCTCTTTTGTTTTGGGTTTCTACCCTGTGTTTTGCTAGGTGTTTGCTTGGTCTTTGTGCCCATGCCTTTACACGGCACACTGTAATTTGGGCTTCATTTTGGTTTTTTTTGTGCATTCCTGCGCCTTTCTCCCAAATCTCTTCATACCAACGTGACACTGTAGGATTGTTCATTCTTTTTTTCTTTCATCTTTATTTAACCAGGTAGGCTAGTTGAGAGCATGTTCTCATTTGCAACTGCGACCTGGCCAAGATAAAGCAAAGCAGCTCGACACATACAACAACACAGAGTTACACATGGAGTAAGCAAACATACAGTCAATAACACAATAGAAAAGGTCTGTATACAGTATGTGCAAATGATGTAGGATAAGGATAAGGATAAGGCAATAAATAGGCCATGGTGGCGACGTAATTACAATTTAGCAATTAAACACTGGAATGGTAGATGTGCAGAAGATTAATGTGCAAGTAGAGATACTTGGGTGCAAAGGAGCAAGATAAATAAATAAATACAGTATGAGGATGAGGTAGTTGGATGGACTATTTACAGATGGGCTTTGTACAGGTGCAGTGATCTGTGAGCTGCTCTGACAGCTGGTGCTTAAAGCTAGTGAGTGAGATATGAGTCTCCAGCTTCAGTGATTTTTGCAGTTCGTTCCAGTCATTGGCAGCAGAGAACTGGAAGGAAAGGCGGCCAAAGGAAGAATTGGCTTTGGGGGTGACCAGTGAGATATATAACTGCTAGAGTGCGTGCTACGGGTGGGTGCTGCTATGGTGACCAGTGAGCTGAGATAAGGATAAGATCATTTAGAAGAGAAGATATGCTTATAAGTCCCATGCCATTATTTTATATTATATGATTTTATAGTAAGAAGAATATAAATGATCTTAGCTGAATAAAATATATGTTTCCCATTTGGAGCGAGTGCACATATGAAGTGGCTATTTTGAGCTTAAAAGTGTTCATTTGAAAAAGGTCCTATATGCTAGATTTAGAGTTATTTGCAACTTTAGTTGTGAATGAAACAATCCTTAGAATGTCTTAGAAATCAAAACATCTATGGGCTGCATGATACAACTATAGGCTGTTGATGATTTGAGAAAGTAGCAAAAAAAAGCTTCCACTCTGTTCTTTGCCTCAGGCTGCACACTCTCAACAAGTGATCATATTTTCACTATTCTCAATTGAATCTAGTCTTTTTTAAGATGTGAAATTTGTTTCCAAAAGACATGTCATCCATATGCACTCAAATAGTGAATGGATGCCACTTTCCACTGGTTCCTTTTTCAGGCTACTCCGTTTATTTCACTACATTAATCCACCACTGCCCGACAGGTGATATTCTGCCCAAACTCTGTATGCCACGGGCTCTCCAACCCTGTTCTCGCATTTACCCAGTGCTTAATTTGGGAAACCTAGTGAAATCTGTTCGGGAACATCGATAGTAGCATGTATTCACAACAAAACATATATCATTAAATTGTTGACAGCCACTCTCTCAGCACGCTGGAGAAAGGGATGAAGGAGAGAGAGGATATGGAAACGCACAGGGGTGAGATATTCTGTAGCTAACGGTAATGTGTCAGCCTTTTAATTGGGATTTTTTTTTTTAAGTCCCTATTACTGGGCTATTCAATATCAAATACAAAATAACTACAATTGTAGGCTTAGACGCCCTGCATAGTCAGTGAACCCACAGCATCGCCTAGGCCTGTACATTCTCTCCCAGACTCATGAATAGAACGTTTTGGATCATAGCATAAGGTAACCAGCCCAGTCAGTGTGCATAGTAATACAGTCCACATTCAAAGGCGATTTACTAGAATTTGTTTAATTTTGGAGGTAGGCTAGACCAATTATGTACCAAAGAGATCTTAAATCAGTTTTTCTTTTTTCGAATGGTTTTTCTGCACAATCATTATAACGGTACAATCATTATTTTAATTCAGGTTTTCTCTAAAATGCACATGGGTGTTTTGAATTGATCATTAGAAAGTCCATTTCATTGTGTTAGGCTTTGAAACAACATCCACAATGACCATGTTTTCCACATGCTGAACTTCTTTCTTCAAATTGATCAATCACAGTGAGGTGAATTATAAAAACACATACTGTTTCGATGATAAGTGTTTGATGGGATTTTCTCTAGCATTTGCATTGATGTCAGAGTGGTTAGAAGGACAACAGAGCCCTGGAGTACCAGGCCATTAGCGACCTGATGGTCGTTAGCGAGTTGGGTCCTACCAACACATGTCCAGGCTGCATAAAAGGAGATTACCGTGACTCAACAATCACTGGAAATTTTACTCCAGTCATGACTCAAGACTGCCAGTGTGGCGGTAATACGTTCACCGCAACAGCCCTAATGCTGCCCAAATTGCAGCCTTAAATAATGCAAAAACAAAGTGTTGGAGAAGAAAGTAAAAGTGCAATATTTGCCATGTAAGAAAGCCAACGTTTAAGTTCCTTGCTCAGAACATGAGAACATATGAAAGCTGGTGGTTCCTTTTAACATGAGTCTTCAATATTCCCAGGTCAGAAGTTTTAGGTTGTAGTTATTATAGGAATTCTAGGACTATTTCTCTCTATACCATTTGTATTTCATATACCTTTGACTATTGGATGTTCTTATAGGCACTTTAGTATTGCCAGTGTAACAGTATAGCTTCCGTCCCCCTCCTCGCCCCTACCTGGTCTCAAACCAGGAACACAACGACAACAACCACCCTCAAAGCAGCGTTACCCATGCAGGGCAAGGGAAACAACCACTCCAAGGCTCAGAGCGAGCGAGTGGCGTTTGAAACGCTATTAGCCCGCGCTAACTAGCCAGCCATTTCACTTCGGTTACACCAGCCTCATCTCGGGAGTTGATAGGCTTGAAGTCATAAACAGCGCAATGCTTGACGCACAAGGAAGAGCTGCTGGCAAAACGCACGAAAGTGCTGTTTGAATGAATGTTTCCGCGCCTGCTTCTGCCTACCACCGCTCAGTCAGATACTTAGATACTTGTATGCTTGTATGCTCAGTCAGATTATGTATGACACGCTAAATAATATCTAGTAATATCATCAACTATGTGTAGTTAACTAAAAAAAATACCAAATACCAGTGTCCAAAAATACCGATTTCCGATTGTTATGAAAACTTGAAATCGGCCCTAATTAATCGGCCATTCCGATTAATTGGTCGACCTCTAGTCTGGATGTCATGTTACCTGCCAGAGCATATTTGTGAAATGGAAATTGAGAGTAAATATTTATCTTATAATGTTTCAACAGCAAGAAGTCGCAGATGTGCCGTTGTCCACCATCCCGGCTGAGAGCAGCCTCACTAACGGGGAGGTGGAAGAGGTGACCAACAACTCTGTCATGGAGTCAGTCCCCAAGGACCTGACGATGGTGGCCGTTGCGATGTGCCCGGTGGTCGCCGGGGCTGCTGTTGCCATGGAGACGGCAGAGATGGCAGTTGGGATGTCACCGGTGGTTGGGGCGGCGGTGTTGCCCGCTGACCAGGTGAAGGAGAGGCTGACGGGGGGACACCCGTGTGCCCAGTGCGACCGTGTCTTCATGTCCATGCAGGGGCTGAGGTCCCACGAGAGGAGCCACTCAGCCATGGCCATGTTCACCAGAGAGGACAAGTACAGCTGCCAGTACTGCCAGTTCGTCTCCCCCTTCAGACACAAGTAAGAGGGCATAATATAAACTTAAAGTGGAACTGACAGTGTTTTAACTACTTTGCAAATGTGAAACAAACAAACAATCATATTATCAGTCAAAAATATAAAATGCCTAGTTTATGCTACAAAACCAACTTTATAAGAGATTTTACAAATAGGTTCTATTTGACTCAAAATTCTATGACGTACAGTGTTGGCAGAATAGATAGATGCAGTTCAATGCATAATTAATATAATTCACCAGTACATTTCTTGGTAGTCCAAAAAATATTGCTATCAGGTTGTAAATCACAGCTGGCCTGGTACATTTTTTGCTGCCTCCACTCATTCGGGACACACTGTTTCAATTTCAACGACTCAATATTTTGAGAAAAAAACGGATTACTGTAACTAAGGCTGGGAATGCCAATTCAATCAAACTAGCAAGGGCAATGATCACAAGTCAGTCATAACTTGGCTAATTGGCTAGCGTAAGTGTCAAACACAAGGCCTGCGGGCCGAATAGGACACACAAGCAAGTGAACAGTTGAGTTCTACTCTATGAAATTACAGGTTGATGCATTTGCATCATTGAATTCAACTTCAATTGCTTTGCTTTTGTTTGTCCCGTTTACAGCAAGCAGTGGAGGGAAAGTGTACAGACACGTGAATCGTGTTGCTAGCTAGCTATGCTGAACTTATGCACAGTTAGCATATCTCTTAGTTGCCAGTCAATGTATTTGGCAGGCAGGCAGGAAAGTTCCCATTCAGTTGTCAAAATGTGGGTTAGTCCAGGCAGAAGGAAGTGCAGGCTACTAACGTTACTCCCCATCGTTTAACAGTGCAATTTTGACGGCCAACTAGCTGAAAAAGTTTGAGGGGGTTTATCTAGTGTTCCCTCGTTAGATTTTATCTCATCTCTCTCTGGCTAGCATTAGTTGTTGATCTTGTTTTTGTTGATGTGCATAGACAACTGAGGGAGGGAGCATACTTTTTTCATGGTTGTTTGATCAATAGGTCTGTGAAGTTCCCAAATGTAAGATGACTACCATTCTACACTACATGGCCAAAAGTCATGGCATTCAAATTAGTAGATTCATCTACTTCAGCCACACCCGTTGCTGACAGGTGTATAAAATCGAGCACACAGACATGCAATCTCCATAGACAAACATTGGCTGTAGAATGGCCTATCTAAAGAGCTCAGTGACTTTCAACGTCATATAATGACACCTTTCCAACAATTCTTCAAATTTCTGCTGTGCTAGATTTACCTCGGTCAAATGTAAGTGCTGTTATTGTGAAGTGGAAAAGTATAGGAGCAACAACGGCTCAGCCTCAATGTGGTAGGCCTCACAAGCTCACAGAACGGGACTGCCGAGTGCTGTAGCGTGTAAAAATTGTCCTCGATTGCAACACTCACTACCGAGTTCCCAACTGCCTCTGGAAGCATCATCAGCACAAGAGCTGTTAGTCGGGAGCTTCATTAAATGGGTTTCCATGGCCAAGCAGCTGCACACAAGCCTAAGATCACCATGCGCAATGCAAAGTTTTAAACCCTTCAAAATATATTTTATATTTGAGTTTCTTCAAATTAGCACACTCTTGGCATTGTCTCAACCAGCTTCACCTGGTATGCTTTTCCAGCAGTCTTGAAGGAGTTCCCACAATATACTGAGCACTTTTTGGCTGCTTTTCCTTCACTCAACTCAAAACTGTGTTGAGGTTGGGTGATTATGGAGGCCAGGCCATCTGATGCAGCACTCCATCACTCTTCTTCTTGGTCAAATAGCCCTTACACAGCCTGGAGGTGTGTTGGGTCATTGTCCTGTTGAAAAACGAATGATAGTCCAACTGGGATGGCGTATTGCTGCAGAATGCTGTGGTAGCCATGCTGGTTAAGTGTGCCTTGAATTCAAAATAAATCATCAACCGTGTCACCAGCAAAGCACCATCACACCTCCGTGCTTCACAGTGGGAACCACACATGCAGAGATCATCCGTTCACCTACTCTGTGTTTCACAAAGACACGGCGGTTGGATCCAAAAATCAAACATTTGGACTCGTCAGACCAAATGACAGATTTCCACTGGTCTAATGTCCATTGCTCATGTTTCTTGGCTCAACCAGGTCTCTTATTCTTATTGGTGTCCTTTAATAGTGGTTTCTTCGCGGCAATTCAACCATGAAGGTCTGATTCACGCAGTCTCCTCTGAACAGTTGATGTTTTGATGTGTCTGTTACTTGAACTCTGTGAAGCATTTATTTGGGCTGCAATTTCTGGGGCTGGTAACTCTAATGAACTTATCCTCTGCAGCAGAAGTAACTGCTTCTTCCTTTCCTGTGGCGGTCCTCATGAGAACCAGTAGTTTCATCATAGCGCTTGATGGTTTTTGCGACTGCACTTGAAGAAACTTGTTTTAAAGTAATGATGGACTGTCGTTTCTTTTTGCTTCTTTGAACTGTTCTTGCCATAATATTGACTTTGTATTTTACCAAATAGGGATATCTTCTGTATACCACCTTTACCTTGTCACAACACAACTGATTGGAAGGAAAGTAATTCCACAAATTAACTTTTAACAATGCACACCTGTTAATTGAAATGCATTCCAGGTGAATACCTCATGAAGCTGGTTGAGAGAATGCCAAGAGTGTGCAAAGCTGGCAAAAGGTGGCTACTTTAAATAATCTCAAATAAAACATTTGTTATGATTTTGTTTAAAAGGTTTTGGGTTACTACATGATTCCATATGTGTTATTTCATAGTTTTGATGTCGTCACTATTATTCTACAATGTAGAAGATAGGAAAAATAAAGAAAAACCCTGGAACGAGTAGGTGTGTCCAAATTTTTGACTGGTACTGTATATAAATATATATATTTTTTGTAAATACATTTTCGGGATGGAAAAACGTTATCACTGTAAACTTAACTGACTAAAAGATATTAAAGATATTAAATATGTAGAAAAGACAATGGACCTATATATTTTCTTATAATATAATCTTTGAGAACTAACATTCACCAAAATAAAATCTAAAATTCCCAAAACAATGAATTTAGCAGTATTGATGTTGTTATTAAATTTGAGCAAAAGAACACAGCGTTAACACATGGCAAAATGCTTATAACTGCACAATTTTCTCTCAGCTCCATGGCAGAATATGTGGAATCACAGGAAATGAGCTTTAAAACTACTACATTTTTTCTTAACTCCATGGAGATATTGGTAGAATTCCAGGAATAAATATTAAAACATTTCTCTACACCTCAAGATGGGGGCCTCTAAAATGTTATCTAAAATCCAGCCCATTGCTATGCACTCTGCCATGCCCCATGCCATGCCTAAGCCCACCTAAGCTTGTAACGCCAGGCTAGTGGGTTTGTTTCCCGGGACCATCCATACGTACAATTTATGGTCGCATGACTGTAAGTTGCTTTGGATAAAATATTCTGCTAAATGGCATATATTATGTTACACTGAGTGGACAGAACATTTGGAACACCTGCTCTTTCCATAACAGACTAACCAGGTGAATCCAGGTGAAAGCTATGATCCCTTATTGATGTCAGCTGTTAAATCCACTTCAATCAGTGTAGATAAACGGAAGGAGATGAACGGAAGATTTTTAAGCCTTGAGACATGGATTGTGTATGTTGACATTCCGGGGGTGAATAGGTAAGAAAAAATATGTAAGTGCCTTTGAATGGGGTGTGGTAGTAGGTGCCAGGCACACCTGTTTGAGTGTGTCAAGAACTACAATTCTGCTGGGTTTTTCACCCTCAACAGTTCCTTGTGTGTATAAAGAATCGTCCACCACCAAAAGGACATCCAGCCAGTGGTCAAAAACGGGCCATTGATGAAAGAAGACAAAGGAGGCTGACACGAATTGTGCAGAGCAACAGACTGACTACGGTTAGTCAACTGACAGTCCAGTACACCATTGATGCCCAAAGACATAAAATAACTTGTCGTACCTTGACACAATGTGGTATTTCAGTTCCACTTCTTTCAGCATCAAAACAAGAGACCTCGGTTGCCGTGGGCTAAGGAACGAAAACACTGTGAACACTTGAGAATTGGAAAAACATTCCCTGGTCTGATGAATCCTGGTTCCTGCGGTTTCTCGCTGATGGGAGGACTTAGGGTATGGAGAAAACCACACGGGTACATGCATCCATCAGCGTTTCAACTTTGCACACTGGTGGTGGTGGTGTGATTGTGTTGAGGCTGTTTTCATGGCACACATTGGACCCCTTAATAAAAGTGGAGCACTGTTTGAATGTCACAGGATATCTGAACATCATTACCAATCAGGTGCAGCCCTTCACGGCAGCAGTGCAAATAGATTTCTTTCAGCCGGATAATGCCCCATGCCCCAAGGCTAGGTTTGTCCAGAAATGGTTCCACAAACATGTCAGCGAATTCATCTTACTGCAGTGGCCTGCCCAGTCACCAAATCTCAATCCAATTGAGCATCTGTGGGATGACCTGGGTTATTCGGAGGGATCCACTATCAGCCAATTTGACTGTGGGAAAATGTGTGGGACAATGGCACAGCATCCCTGTGGAACTCTTTCGACACCTTGTAGAGTCCATGCTCCAACAAATTGGGGCTGTTCTCAGGACAAAGGGGGGTGCAACTCAGTATTAGGTTGCTAATGTTTTGTACACTTAGTGTATACAGTTGAAGTCAGAAGTTTACATATACTTAGGTTGGAGTCATTAAAACTTGTTTTTCAACCATTCCACAAATTTCTTGTTAACAAACTATAGTTTTGGCGTTTAGGACATCTACTTTGTGCATGACACAAGTAATTATTCCAACAATTGTTTAATGACAGATTATTTCACTTATATTTCAGTGTATCACAATTCCAGTGCATCAGAAGTTTACATACACTAAGCTGACTGTGCCTTTAAACAGCTTGGAACATTTAGGAAAATAAGGTCATGGCTTTAGAAGCTTGTGATAGGCTAATTGACATCATTTGAGTCAATTGGAGGTGTAACTGTGGATCTATTTCAAGGCCTACCTTCAAACTCAGTGCGTCTTTGCTTGACATCATGGGGAAATCAGCCAAGACCTCAAAAAAGAAATTGTAGACCTCCACAAGTGTGGTTCATCCTTGGGAGCAATTTCCAAACAGCTAAAGGTACCACGTTCATCTGTACAAACAATAGTACGCAAGTATAAACACCACGCAGCCGTGATACCGCTCAGGAAGGAGACACGTTCTGTCTCCTAGAGATGAACGTACTTGTGCGAAAAGTGCAAATCAATCCCAGAACAACAGCAAAGGACCTTGTGAAGATGCTGGAGAGAACAGGTACAAAAGTATGGCAGCATCATGTTGTGGGGGGGCTTTGCTGCAGGAGGGACTGGTGCACTTCACAAAATAGATGGCATCATGAGGTAGGAAAATTATGTGGATGTATTGAAGCAATATCTCAAGACATCAGTCAGGAAGTCAAAGCTTGGTCGCAAATGGGTCTTCCAAATGGACAATGACCCCAAGCATACTTCCAAAGTTGTGGCAAAATGGCTTAAGGACAACAAAGTCAAGGTATTCGAGTTGCCATCACAAAGCCCTGACCTCAATCCTATAGAACATTTGTGGGCAGAACTGAAAAGCATGTGTGAGCAAGGAGGCCTACAAACCTGACTCAGTTACACCAGCTCTGTCAGGAGGAACGGGCCAAAATTCACCCAACTTATTGTGGGAAGCTTGTGGAAGGCTACCCGAAACGCATGTCCCAAGTTAAACAATTTAAAGGCAATGCTACCAAATACTAATTGAGTGTATGTAAACTTCTGACCCACTGGGAATGTGATGAAAATAATAAAAGCTGAAATAAATCTTTCTCTCTACTATCATTCTGACATTTCACATTCTTAAAATAAAGTGGTGATCCTAACTGACCTAAGACTGGGAGTTTTTACTAGGATTAAATGTCAGGAATTGTGAAAAACTGAGTTTAAATGTATTTGGATAAGGTGTATGTAAACTTCTGACTTCAAGTGTACGTCTCGTGTCTGAGCCTTTGAATTGCAACTCCACTTTGACTTTATACTGACGTTTTGCCTGTTTGATTACCTTACGGAGGGAATAACTACACTGTTTGTATTCGGCCATATCTCAGTCACCTTGCCATATCTCAGTCACGTGCGTTCGAGCTTTCAGTTTTGCTCGAATATTGCCATCTATCCACGGTTCCTGGTTAGGGTAGGTTTTTATTGTCACAGTCGGTACAACATCTCCTATACACTTCTCGATAAACTCAGTCACCGTATCAGGGTATTCATCTATGTTATTCTCGGAGGCTACCTGGAACATATCCCAGTCCACGTGATCAAAACAATCTTGAAGCGTGGATTCCGATTGGTCAGACCTGCGTTGACTAGTCCTTAGCATGGGTACTTCCTGTTTGAGTTCCTGCCCATAAGAAGGGAGGAGCAAAATGGAGTCGTGATCAGATTTGCCGAAGGGAGGGCTGGGGAGGGTCTTGTAGGCATCCTAGAAGTTGGAGTAGCAGTGGTCGAGTGTTTGCGCAACACGACTTCTACAGTCAATGTGTTGATGGAACTTCTGTAGCGTTTTTCTCAAATTTGCTTTGTTAAAATCCCAAGCTACAATAAATTCTGCCTCAGCATATGTGGTTTTCAGTTTGCTTAAAGTCCAGTGAAGTTCTTTGAGGGCCGTCGTGGTATCGGCTTAAGAGGAATATTCACGGCTGTGACTATAACCGGAGAGAATTCTCTTGGGAGGGAACACGGTCAGCATTTGATTGAGGTATTCTAGGTTAAGTGAACAAAAGGACCTGAGTTCGTGTATGTTATCACAATCACACCATGAGTAGTTAATCATGACATACACCCCTGCCCTTCTTCTTCCCGGAGCGATATTTATTCATGTTCTGCGTGATGAACTGAGAACCTAACTGGCTGTACGAATTCAGACAGAGAGCCATGTTCCCGTGAAACAGAGTATGTTACTATCCCTGAAGTCTCTCTGGAAGGAATTCCTCGCCTTGAGCTCGTAAACTTTATTATCCAGAGACTGAACTTTAGTGAGTAATATACTTGGATGCGGTGGGTGGTGTGCGCACCTCCTGAGTCGGACTAGAAGTCCACTCCAACGACCTCTCCTCCGCCGGCGGTGTTTTTTGTCAGCCTCTGGAATCAGTTTAATTGCCCTGGGAGGTACGAACAAAGGATCAGATTCAGGAAAGTCGTATTCCTGGTCGTAGTGCTGGTAATGCTGGTGAGTTACCGCCGTTCTGATATCCAAAAGTTCTTCCTGGCTGTAATAACACAAAAAAATGACGGGTTAATAATGTTAAGAGATAACACAAAAAATATATATACTGCAAAGTTTCCTAAGCGCTAGAAGCACGGCAGCCCTATCTGTCGACGCCATCTGTCATCTGAGCTGTGCTTTATATCGGACATACACTCTGGATGGAATGTAGCCTAAGTGCCAGTCTGTTTGTGATTGACAATGACGGAGCAACGGGGTAGAAAAGAGCACAAAGAGATCTGGCACCAGGCTAGATGGAATGCGCATTTCCTCCAAAACTCACTCCAGTAGAATCCATTGAGACACTGTAGACATGGCAGACATTTTGATAGTGTAATTTGTCTTCTTATCCAAAGCTGAAAGACCTCATCTCAGCTCCCTTGTGTAGTCCCACTGTATTGCTGACCCAGAAAGTAAATGTGTTCCTATGCCACCCAAGAGGCTGGGATGAAAACACATTCATATTCCCCAGATCCCTTCTATGTGGTTTGCAGTCAGACACACAGAGATACACTAGGGATACTGGGACCATGGTAGATGGTTTTCTGCTATGGCCTCTGCTCAATAGTCCCTAGAAATTCTCTGCTAGTTGTGGTTCAGAAAATCAAGTTAGGTACAATCAGATTCCCTCTGCTTCCATGGAAGTATTCTGTTGTGATGTGTTGAAACATATGTGCAGACCAGGGGTCGGAAAACATTTTGGCTCAAGGGCCACAGAGTTTCAAGCGCCGCACAGATTTTGTGTAATTGATTTGGTTGTAAAAAAATCTATTTGCAGGCCAGGAAAAGTCCATTCTAATTTCGACATACTTTCTATCTAGTTTTAGATGTTCAAGAGTAAAAAAAAAAAAAAAGAAGAAAGTATTTATCAAACCTCCCGTGGGCTAGATTGAATGGGCCGTAGTTTGCCCACACCTGGTGTAGAAGTTTCTTTCTTTACATCCCACTCTGACCCCCCCCCCCCCTCTCTCTCTCTGTCTCCCTCCCTTTCTTCTCATTCACTCTCGCTCCTCTTTGTCTGTGTCTCTCTCCTCAGTCTGGACAAACATGTGCAGTCTCACCACAGGCACCACAAGCCGTTCAGATGCAAGCTCTGTCCTTTTAAGTCTGCTTACCTGAGCCGATTGAAGAGTCATCTGCACAAAGCGCACCCAGGTAAAAACCACACACCTCACTACTCTGTGCTCACCACGACTTCACGAGTGGTCATTGTTTGTTATGGGGCAAAAATTCTACTTCCAGTGCCTTCAAAGTTTTCACACCCCTTGAATTGTTCAACATTTTGTTGTGTTACAGCCTAAATTTAAAATGGATTACATTTCGATTTTGTGTCACTGGCCTACGCACAATACCCCATAATGTCAAAGTCCAATTATGTTTTTAGCCATTTTTACAAATTAATTTAAAAAATGTACGCTGAAATGTCTTGAGTCAATAAGTCAATTATCTGTACGGTCCCTCAGTCGAGCAGTGAATTACAAACACAGATTCAACAACAAAGACCAGGAATGTTTTCCAATGCCCCTATTGGTAGATTGGTATAAATAAATAAAAAACAGACATTAAATATCCTTTTGAGCATGGTGGAGTTATTACTTACACTTTGGATGGTGTATCAATACACCTAGTCACTACAAAGATACAGGCATCCTTCCTAACTCATTTGCCAGAGAGGAAGGAAATCGCTCAGGGATTTCACCTTGAGGCCAATGGGGACTTTAAAACAGTTACAGAGTTTAATGGCTGTGATAGGAGAAAAACTAAGGATGGATCAACGACATTGTACTTACTCCACAATACTAACCTAAATGACAGAGTGAAAAGTAGGAAGGCTGTACAGAATAAAACATATTCCAAAACATGCATCCTGTATGCAATAAGGCACTAAAGTGAAACTTTGTCCTGAATAAAAAAAGTGTAATGTTTGGGGGCGAATCCAACACATCACTTAGTACCACTCTTCATATTTTCAAGCATGGTGGTGGCTGCATCATGTTATGGGTATGTTTGTCATTGGCAAGGACTAGGGAGTTTTTTTAATAAAAATAATCTGAGGAAAACCTGGTTCAGTCTGCTTTCCAACAAACTGGGAGACAAATTCTCCTTTCAGCAGGATAATAACCTAGAACACAAGGCCAAATATACGCTGGCATGGCTTACCAATACATCATTGAATTTTCCTGAGTTTTTACTTAAATCGTCTTGAAGATCTATGGCAAGACTTGAAAATGACTGTCTAGCAAGGATCAACAACCAACTTGACGGAGTGTGAAAAAATGTCTTAAAGAATAATGTGCAAATATTGTATAATCCAGGTGTGCAAAGCTCTTAGACTTACCCAGAAATATTCACAGCTGTAATCAATTGATTCTAACATGTATTGGTTTAATACTTATGTAATCAAAATATATTTGTGTTTTATTTTTCATAAATGTTTTACAAATGTTTTTCTTCCGCTTTGACATTAGAGTATTTTGTCGATCGTTGACAAGAAATGACAATTGAATCCATTTTAAGCCCACTTTGTAACACAACAAAATGTGGAAAAAGTCAAGGTGTGTGAATACTTCCGGAAGGCACTATAAGTAGAATTTTTACTCGTAGTTGGCTAAACAGCACAAACTGATCCTGAAACAGACTAGTGGGTTATTGACCACACCTGTGTATTGGGCTGTGGGCTAGTCTGAATGTCTGACTACCACAGCTGTTTGAGAATCTTAAATCAACACTAATATCGTCATTCCCTTAGGATGTCCCCTATGGGAATATCTTAAACGGAGTCTTGTGATTGAGTACATTGAATATCATAGCTATGCAAAGTCTTTGGTTGAGTCCAAAATGGTCAAAAAGTAGTGCACTATATAGAGAAAAGGGTGCCTAGGGAAAGGGTGCCATTGCAGACGCAGCCTATATATTTTCTCTGTTCAATGTTATGTTTCTTTCATTAGATATTTTGTATTTTCGCAAAGGATTCTGTAGTCTACAGAAATTGATTCCACAGATGCAGCCAGTGAACCAATGCCGAGCAGAGGAATAGATAGTCAATCATCACAAATGACAATGAGAGTACAAAAACTAGTCATGAATGGTTGTCTACAGTTATGATTGGAAAATAACACAGAAAGATGAGTCAACAACAATCAACAGTTGATTCAGATAATCGACTTCCGAACCAGAGCCATTTAGAATTTGATTACATTTTGAAAGTGTTCTGACATGGTCTGTTGGTGGTGGTGTCAAAAACACCATGTTTTCTGCTTCTGTTGTGTATTGTATCAATCTCACAATCATCCAGCCACTTATTTGCCTGTGGATTTTGATTGCTGCCTTGGTAATGCATAATGTTTATGCTGTGGAATCCATACCCATTGGGCACAAACTGGTTGAGTCAACGTTGTTTCAACGTAATTTGTCAACTCATTGTGACGTAGAATCTACTAAAAGTCATCAAAACGGACGTTGTTTCAAAGGTACAAATTCAACAGATTTTATACCTTTGAAACAACGTCATATTTGCAATGTTATATCCACCATCAGAAAAAAAAAATGATAAGCTGGGCCGCACCCTCTACTGGAGAGTTGAACTATCTACAGTACAGTTACCTATTTAGTCTCCCATCCAGGGTTTTAACTAAGGTCAGCCCTGCTGAGCTTTGTATTTGTCACTGACTACTGCCAATGTGCTATCGTGAGAATGATTATTGAATCTATCTATTAATAACGAAATATATTCACTGTTGCTATCGAAGTCCTTTAAAGGGTAGGTTTAACAGGGCAAATAAAATATAACCATACTTTATAAGTGATATATCGTCAAGGATACTATTTAGGCCTACGGCATTTGAAGTTAGTAACAACTAATGTTTCAATTCAACCCAGGGTTCAACAAAAAATGTCCAATACATATAAGCCTAGGACTTCAAGCATAGGTTGATTTCAGATGTAATCGTCAAGTTAATAATGAACGAGTTGGATTCACGTCTCCAGCCGAAAATCAAAGATAAAGGATAGGAATAAATCAAATCAAACTTTAAATGCACTTCATGTTGATATTTGTTTGCATTGTCAACCAAACACAATTCATTATTAATTTTGTAATACAGTACATAGTCTAAAGTAAATGCCATCTTGCAAACTATTGTAACAGTATTTAAAGAGTTTATTTTCAAAAAGCCATATCTGCCTTTTTTTTAAATTTTTTTTTTACATTTGTCTGTTTTGTTCAGAAATGATTGCTTATGGGTACCTTCATGTTTGTGTAAAATATTACTGTTCTCAGTAATAGATTCATAGATTTTAGATCTGCTAAATGACAAAAATGTCAAATGTAAATATTTTACATGCAGATCAAACCTTATTGTATTGAATAATTTGGATTATTATTATATATATATATATATATATATATTGATGTCACAAATGTACCATTTGTACAGTTTTTTTTATAGAAAATGTAGTTATTTGTTACATTTGACTGTATAAAACCAAGCAGTACTACTACTTATAAGAAGTACAGTATGTATAAATACAGAATATCTGACATTGTATTCCCATTTGAACCTTGGGCCAGATTCTATCAGTTCCGTGCGAGCCGACACTTTCTCGTTCTAAACTTCTAACACAAGTGGGTGGCTTCGTGACAATGACCACAGGAGCAGCCGCTCTGATTTGACAGCTCTACCTTGGAAACCGCCAAAGCACTACCTATGCGGGTGTCGGCTATCGCCGGTTAATGCTTGATCTGACCTAGGCCTTTGTCGTGCTTTTAAATAGTTGAAAGCGCAGTGTTTCAAGACCATTAAACCAAAAATCAAACCTTGTTTTTTTATTGGAATTTGGTTGTTCTTTTAGATGGTTTTAAGCATAGTGAAAACATGTTGGGAATTCAACAAACTACTTACCCTCCTTGTGAGTGGGTGAATAAAGATTGAAATGTCATTGATCAACATCTCAACTAAATATTACCAACATTTCCTCGTTGAAATGACATGATGTGCACAGTGGGTAACGTGTGGTATGTGAATGCTGGTTCTCTCGATAAGGTGCAAAAGTCATTCAAGGGTAGATTAGCAGAAAATGAGTGTCAACACCCCTCTTTTCAGATCCGTCGGCAGGCGCTGGCTCTGTCTGTCTGGCTGAAAGCTTTTGGGCTTACTATACAGTATCAAGCCTATCGATTTTCCCTTGAATGGACTGAGGGTGGTCATCATAAAAATAAAAAAAAATGAAAATTGTTGACAGAGGCAGATTTTTGTGTCTTGTGCTACTCGAAGTCTGAACACTGAATGACATGCTCAACTCTATACTAAGTTGGATAAAGCCACTCTCAAAAGAGTTTCTCTCTGACCAAAGTTCATGCTCCTTTGCCAAAGAGAGAGAGTCCTTGCTTGTGCACTCTGTCTTTTTCTTTTTAGCTGGGTTGAACTGTGACTTGGGCATTAACGAAATTAGAATTATATATTTCTTCATTTTAGCAGGGAGTCCCATTGAAATCAAGCCCGGCATGAGCACAATTCATAAAATGTACAGCATTCAAACATACAACGTAATAAAAAAACATACAATACTACAAGCAATTTAAGAACAAACACAATGAGGTCCTTCGTTAACGACTTGAACGACTTGAACTGCCCTAGAGGCACCAGACCATCAAAGTGCAGAAGGCTTTGCAGATTTCCTAATTCTTTAGTGATCAACGGGACCTCTAGCGTTAGCCATCCCTGCTATTGGGTCTGGTAACTCGTATGTCTGTAATTTAACAATGAAGTAAGGTATCGTGGAAGTTTGCACTAGAAGGCTTTATAAACAAAAACAGAGCAGTGAATTGATCTACGAGACTTGAGAGAGGTCCATCCTACTTTCTGATAAAGAGTGTAGTGATGTATACTGAACCTATTGGTGTAATGAAAGGTAGTGCACTATGATAAACTGCGTTCAATACAGTGGCAGCTGCATTCATATAGACAATCTCACCATAGTCTAAAGCTGGAATGAATGTCGACTGAATTATTATTTTCTGCTATATAACGAAAGGCAAGACATATTCCTATAAAATAAGCCCATTTGAAATCTTAATTTCTTAACTAACTCATTAACGTCCTTTCTGAAAGATTTTCGTCAATCCAGATGCCCAGATATTTATAAGCGGGGACACGATCAAATGTACATAATTATACATAAATCATCAGATACATTTTGACGTGAATTAGAAAATAACATACTGTACTTGGTTTCACCTGCATTTAGTACCAATTTGAGTTAAACGAAGGCTTTCTGCAGGGCATTAAAGGCAGACTGGAGCTCCGAAAGAGCCAGAGCCGACTGCGGGGGCAATAGCATACACAACAGTGTCATCTGCATACAGGAGTATAGTATGTATTAAAAAATCAATTGCAGAAAGACAAATATTGTTTATACAGACAGTAAAAAGTACAAGACCTAAAATTGACCCTTGCGGGACACCTTTCATAATGTCAAAGAAACCTGACTTAGCACCATCAGAAGAAACCCATTGTGTCCTGTCTATCAGGTAATTTTCAAACCAATTGCAAACTGCCTGACCCAGGTCAATGTTAGACCAGTCTAAGAATGAATAATGGAACGTCAACAGTGTCGAAAGCCTTTGACAGGTCTATAAAAGGGCAGCACAATGCCTTTTGTCAATGCTATTTACAATGTAATTTATTACCAAAGAAGCAACAGATATACGTAGTTTAGAGATTGGGCGATAATTATTAATGTCCGAGGGGGTCAGAATAAAACTGCGAGATTCATGAAAGATTGATTTCATTCCTGTTTACTCTTGACACACACAGGCGTCTTTAGGTCCTTAAAAAGTGCTCTATAAAACCCTTCTATTATTATTATTTTACAGGAGAGAACACGTATAAGTGCTTGTCCTGCCCCTTCTCCTCAATGACTATCAGCCAACTGAAGGAGCACTCTCTGAGGGACCATGGGCAGGCCCTGACCCTCCCCAAGCTGCGCGCTGGCACTACCACCCACACCCAGGTTCCCCAGGCCGGCCACGACCCCCAGATCAGTCCCTTCAGGCTGGGCTCAGATCCTCACCAGACACCCCTGACCTCTGACCTTGACGGTAAGAGCTCCATCTGTAGCATTAACAGATTGGGGGACTTTTATTGATCTTAGAGTTTTTGGTTTTGTTTATTTTTGTCTTATTTATTTATTCTTTATTTACCAGGAAATTCACAATTAGATAGATCACTTTTTCAAATTAGCCCTAATTTATAATTTATTCGCTGATATGCAGTTTAGGAGCTGTTGACACAAATACACATTTTCACTACCAGTACAAGTCTTGTTCATTTCACGTCTGGAGAGCATCAGAACTCAGCAGGGCTGCCCATTTCACCGCTTTGGGAAACATTGTGGTAGGAGTAAAAGCATGGTCTTCCTCTGAAATCACAGAATTCACGGTGTTAGACCTGATCAAACAGGATATATCTTTCTGATTGTGCCCATGACTGGTTCCCAGAAGGTGTTAATCTAGCGTGTCAGGTGCCCGGCTCTCCATGTGTCCAACCGACCTTCCGCTCTGTTCTAGAATGTTCTTGGCAGCTGTCATCTGCTGCTGGCACAATGGAATTTTCCCTCTAGGTGGAAGTGGAACACAAAACATGGAACACAGACAGATCAGAGAAGCACTATGGAATGCAACCCCCATGTCACCGTTGGCTACAGAAAACAAATTAAGCATTGAGGAGGACCAGAGCCCATCAAATATCTCTCTCTCACTCTCAATCTTTGTAGCTTGGTAACATGGCAAAGCTGGTGGATTGCTTGCTAAACGTTTAGTTAGGTGTAGAGTTTTAAGCTATGAACGATCTCGTCTGTTGCTTGACTGTCTGTGTTCGTAATGATACTAGTGTAAAACGATTTTTAAGATGACGAGCTATCGTTGCTGGAGGCTGCGACAGTTTTAATTTGACCACGCCGTTGGAGAACTTTGCTGCAATGCAGGACATTACAAACTTGTAGTGTCTTTGAAGTTTTAAAGTGCTTCAGAAGTTTATAATTTCCACTTTGAAGAAGGCTTGCTTTCTCTCCTTGGCTGATCTTCTAAACTCCCCGACGACTCTGCTGCTTGCTGCTCCATGGTGGTTTTGCACTATTAAATACAGTACCAGTTTAAAGTTTGGACACACCAACTAATTTCAGTGTTTTTCATTATTGCTACTATTTTTTACATTGTAGAATATAGTGAAGGCATCAAAACTATTAAATAACACATATGGAATCATGTACTACCCAAACAAATGTTAAACAAAATCTGAATATATTTTATATTTTAGATTCTTCAAAGTAGCCACCCTTTTCCTTGATGACAGCTTTGCTGTCACACTCTTGGCATTCTCTCAACCAGCTTCAATGAGGTGGCAAGAACAGCTCAATTAAGCAAAGAGAAACGACAGTCCATCATTACTTTTAAGATATTAGCGTCAGTCAATGCGGAACATTTCAAGACCTTTGAAAGTTTCTTCAAGCGCAGACGCAAAAACCATCAAGCGCCATGATGAAGCTGTTTCTTATGAGGACCACCACAGGAAAGGAAGAACCAGAGTTACCACTACTACAGAGGATGGACATCTGTCCTTTGGTCTGATGAATACACATTTGAGATTTTTGGTTCCAACCACTGTGTCTTTGTGAGATGCAGAGTAGGTGAACGGATGATCTCCGCATGTGTGGTTCCCACCGTGATGCATGGAGGAGGAGGTGTGATGGTGGGGGGGTGCTTTGCTGCTGACACTGTCTGTGATTTATTTAGAATTCAAGGCACACTTAGCCAGCATGTCTACCACAGCATTCTGCAGTGATACGCCATACCACCTGGTTTGCGCTTAGTGGGACAATCATTTGTTTTTCAACAGGACAATGGCCAAACACACCTCCAGGCTGTGTAAGTATCATGTTTCAGGTAAGACCCAAATGCAGACTGTGTTGAAGTAACAATGTGTATTACAGCAACAAAGGCAGGCAAACAACCGGTCAAGCCAGGCAGGGGTCGATAATCCAGAATAGAGGTACAGGACGGCAGGCAGGCTCAGGGTCAGGGGCAGGCAGAGTGGTCAGGCAGGTGGGCTCAGAGTCAGGACAGGCAAAGGTAAAAGCCAGGAGGGCGAGAGAAAATAAGAGACTTGGACAAAACAGGAGCTGAGATAAAATGCTAGTTGACTTGACAAGCAAGACCAACTGGCAGCAGCCAAACAGAGAACACAGGTATAAGTACCCAGGGGATAGTGGGGAAGATGGGTGACACCTGGAGGGGGTGGAGACAAGCACAAGGACAGGTGGAACAGATCAGGACGTGACAGTAAGGGCCATTTGACCAAGAAGGAGAATGATGGAATGTTGCATCAGATGACCTTGCCTCCACAATCACCTGACCTCAACCCAATTGAGATGGTTTGGGATGAGATAGACTGCAGAGTGAAGGAAAAGCAGTCAACAAGTGCTCAGTATATGTGGGAACTCCTTCAATAATGTTGGAAAAGCATTCCAGGTGAAGCTGGTTGAGAGAATGCCAAGTGTGTGCAAAGCTGCCATTAAGGCAAAGGGTGGCTACTTTGAAAAATCTCAAATATGTTTTGATTTTTTTAACGCTTGTTTGCTTACTACATGATTCCATATGTGTTGTTTCATAGTTTTGATGTCTTATTATTATTATTATTATTATTATTCCACAAAGTAGAAAATAGTCAAAAGAAAATAAAGAAAAACCTTTGAATAAGTAGGTGTGTCTGTAAGGGTCCTGTGTGTAGCTGGTGTAGAGAGTCAGGCGCAGGACAGCAGAATTGCGTAATCAATGTATTTTACTCAAAAATACAAATTTACAAAGTAACATCACGAGCCCACAAAGACGGACCGGATTACAATAAACAATCACTCACAAACACAACATGGGAAACAGAGGGTTAAATAATAATCAAGTAATTGGTTGAGTGAAGCCAGGTGTGTAAGACAAAGACAGAACAAATGGAAAATGAAAAGTGGATCGGTGGTGGCTAGAAAGCCGGTGACTTCAAACACCGCCCGAACATGGAGAGGGACCGACTTCGGCGGAAGTCGTGACAGTGTCCAAATGTTTGACTGGTATTGTATCTCTTGGACAGAGGTATTGGCTCTGCTACTCCTATTTAAAAAGACAGATTACTACTTTCTCAAACTGTGCTTGCCTTCTCACCTACATATTTTCCTCTTTTACAGAGAAAATATTGCTGTTATGAATCAGGTGTGGCATTGTTCGATTTATGACCTTTTCGGACCCGCTTTAAATGACGTGCAGCTTGTAAAGGCTTCATAAATCCTTGATAAACACTACATACAGTGGGGCATACAGTTCTCCCACTTAAAAAGATGAGAGAGGCCTGTAATTTTCATCATAGGTACACTTCAACTATGACAGAAAAGTGAGGAGAAAAAATCCAGAGAATCACATTGTAGGAATTTTAATGAATTTATTTACAAATTATGGTGGAAAATAAGTATTTGGTCACCTACAAACAAGCAAGATTTCTGGCTCTCACAGACCTGTAACTTCTTCTTTAAGAGGCCTGTCTGTCATCCACTCGTTACCTGTATTAATGGCACCTGTTTGAACTTGTTATCAGTATAAAAGACACCTGTCTACAACCTCAAACAGTCACACTCCAAACTCCACTATGGCCAAGACCAAAGAGCTGTCAAAGGACACCAGAAACAAAATTGTAGACCTACACCAGGCTGGGAAGACTGAATCTACAATAGGTAAGCAGCTTGGTTTGAATAAATCAACTGTGGGAGCAATTATTAGGAAATGGAAGACATACAGGACCACTGATAATCTCCCTCAATCTGGGGCTCCACGCAAGATCTCACCCCGTGGGGTCAAAATGATCACAAGAACGGTGAGCAAAAATCCCAGAACCACACGGGGGGACCTAGTGAAGGACCTGCAGAGAGCTGGCACCAAAGTAACAAAGCCTACCATCAGTAACACACTACGCCGCCAGGGACTCAAATCCTGCAGTGCCAGACGTGTCCCCCTGCTTAAGCCAGTACATGTTCAGGCCCGTCTGAAGTTTGCTAGAGAGCATTTGGATGATCCAGAAGAAGATTGGGAGAATGTCATATGGTCAGATGAAACCAAAATACAACTTTTTGGTAAAAACTCAACTCGTCGTGTTTGGAGGACAAAGAATGCTGAGTTGCATCCAAAGAACACCATACCAACTGTGAAGCATGGGGTTGGAAGCATCATGCTTTGGGGCTGTTTTTATGCAAAGGGACCAGGACGACTGATCCGTGTAAAGGAAAGAATGAATGGGGCCATGTATCGTGAGATTTTGAGTGAAAACCTTCCATCATCAAGGGCATTGAAGATGAAACGTGGCTGGGTCTTTCAGCATGACCATGATCCCAAACACACCACCCGGGCAACGAAGGAGTGGCTTCGTAAGAAGCATTTCAAGGTCCTGGAGTGGCCTAGCCAGTCTCCAGATCTCAACCCCATAGAAAATCTTTGGAGGGAGTTGAAAGTCCGTGTTGCCCAGCAACCGCCCCAAAACATCACTGCTCTAGAGGAGATATGCATGGAGGAATGGGCCAAAATACCAACAACAGTGTGTGAAAACCTTGTGAAGACTTACAGAAAAAGTTTGACCTCTGTCATTGCCAACAAAGGGTATATAACAAAGTATTGAGATACACTTTTGTTATTGACCAAATACTTATTTTCCACCATATTTTGCAAATAAATTCATTAAAAATCCTACAATGTGATTTTCTGGATTTATTTTGTAATTTTGTCTGTCATAGTTGATGTGTACCTATGATTACAATTACAGGCCTCTCATCTTTTTAAGTGGGAGAACTTGCACAATTGGTGGCTGACTAAATACTTTTTTGCCCCACTGTAAATGTGTCACATATATCATCTATAGTTGTATGTCATGTTCTATGAAGGGTTAATAAATGTGGCATAACTGTGGCATAACCACCCATGTCAAATATTACATAAAGCTGTGTTTTAAGTAACGCATAATAAAGGCTTTATAAATCATAATAGATTGAGGCTTCACAAAGAATGTATAACCTTGTCATGCATATTTGTAGAGCATTGCAATGCCACGATAGTGGGTTCTATTCCCGGGACAGCCCATGGAAATGTATGCACGTGCACACATGACTGCAAGTCGCTTTGGATAAAAGTGTCTGCTAAATTGCATACATTATATTATTCTAAACCAGGATGGTTCAACCGTTTTTTCTCTTGGGTGCATCGCCAATATTGAACCTGACCTCAACTTTCCCTAAAATGCTGGACTACAGGATGAGACACTTTAAAGTGCAGTCATGCACAGCAAATGAATGAAATGTATAAAATTACATTGCTGGACTTTTGGAAACTTAATATATGTGTATTGTTTTTAAAAAAATAAAAGGAAATGTATGGTTTAACCATGTTTTTAATGTTTATATGTGTTACTTGTTAGTGATAATTCCCTTTATGTATGTGTCATGAATGACCAAAAGTGTCTTGACTTGATATACTGAACAAGTGTCTGTCCAACGTTTCATGAGCTGACATAAAAGATCCCATACATTTTCCATGAGCACAAAAAGCTTATTTTCCTCAAATTTGGTGCACACATTTGTTTACATCCCTGTTAATGAGCATTCCTTCTTTGCCAATATAATCCATTCACCTGTCAGCTGTGGCATATCAAGGAGCTGATTTAACAGCATGATCAATACACCTTGTGCGACAATAAAAGACCACTCTAAAATGTGCAGTTTTTATCGCACAACACAATGATGGGGACGATAAAAGGCCATTCTAAATTGTGCAGTTTTGTCACACAACACAATGCCACAGATGTCTCAAATTTTAGGGAGTGCAATTGGCATGCTGACTGCAGGAATGTCCACCAGAGCTGTTGCCAGAGAATTGAATTTCTCTACCATAAGCCTCCTCCAACATTGTTTTATAGAATTTGGCAGTACATCTAACCAGCCTCACAACCGCAGACCATGTGTAACCACACCAGCCCAGGACCTCCACATCCAGCTTCTTCACCTGCGGGATCGTCTGTGACCAGCCACCCAGACAGCTGATGAAACTGTAGGTTTGCACAAATTTCTACACAAACGGTCCGAAACTTCTTCAGGGAAACTCATCTGCGTGCTCGTCGTCCTCAGCAGGGTCTTGACCTGACTGCAGTTTGGCGTCGTAACCGACTTCAGTGTGCAAATGCTCGCCTTCGATGGCCACTGGCACGCTGGAGAAGTGTGCTCTTCATGGGTGAATCCCGGTTTCCACTGTATCGGGAAGGGAAGATGGAAGACAGCGTGTACGGGTATGTGGTTGAGCGATTTCCTGATGTCAACGTTGTGAACAGAGTGCCCCATGCTGGCGGTGGGGTTATGGTATGGGCAGGCATAAACTACGGACAACAAACACAATTGCTTTTTATCGATGGCAATTTGAATTCACAGAGGTACCGTGTCGAGATCCTGAGGCCCATTGTCGTGCCATTCATCCGCCGCCATCACCTCTTGTTTCAGCATGATAATAGATTGACACGTACGACCGTGCGTTCCACTTACCACCAATATCAAGCAACTTCCCACAGCCATTGAAGAGGAGTGGGACAAAATTTCACAGGCCACAATCAACAGCCTGATCAACTCTATGTGAAGGAGATGTGTCACGATACATGAGACAAATGGTGGTCACACCAGATTTGTTGCATGTTGCGCTTTAATTTTTGTTTTTGTGTGTGTGTGTGTGACTGGTTTTCTGGTTCCACACCCTTATCTTTTGAATGTGTCAAAGAAGTTATCTGTGACTAACAGATGCATATCTATATTCCCAGTCATGAAATCCATAGATTAGGGCATAATTCATTCATTTCATTATGGCTATACCCTGTCCATTTCCATAACGTTTGATGCATTGGTCCACCAGACCTTCCACGCGTGGTGGACCAATGCATCAAACGTGGCCTTCATTAAAATATTAGGTGTAATGTGACGAACATGACTTCACTTTAGAGAGTGTGCCATCCTTCAGCACAACATGTCACCCTTTATAAAGCACATGTTTATATCATATCGACATAGAGGGTTATGTCACCTTTGACACACAGTAATGACATACAGTTACAGATGCTTTAACACATTTATGTAGTGCTTATGAAAGCCTTATGAAGCCTTTATAAGCTGAACGTCATTTCAAGCGGGACCCAGTTTTCTTTCCCAAGTAAGAAATGCATTTTATTTTTTTTATCAGTCTTTCTGCTGTCTCCTGCGCTCGCTTCATCTTGACACTGCTGAATGAAGTATTTTTCGCATGCAGACATCCTTTCACCGGTACTTGGTTTTATTTATTGATGTGGTGTACTCTGGAAGTAGGACAAGTAGATGAGGTTGCTCATTGATATTATACACTACACTGGGAATGGGAGGGGAAGGAGGGGGAGTTGTAGTGACAATCACAGGCACTGTTCTGCGATGTTATAGTAGAGCTGTTTGAATTCCATTCCAGGATCATCTGGAATTCCAGAAGAAAAACCCTGCGCACTTCAAATCCATTCTGATTCTGAAGCGATGTTTACTTATTTGGGTCTTTGGGTAAATCCTCACACTTCTCAGATTCTGGAAGGGTGTTAGGAAGTTATTGTATCCTGGTTAATGGTAATATTTCCTCCGTGATTATCATTCACTTGCAACCTTCCGGTTACTAGTCCAACGCTCTAACCTTATTTTAAGAATGTGAAATGTCAATATAATAGTTGAGAGAATGATTTATTTCAGCTTTTATTTCTTTCATCACATTCCCAGTGGGTCAGAAGTTTACATATACACTCAATTAGTATTTGGTAGCATTGCCTTTCAATTGTTTAACATGGGTCAAACGTTTCGGGTAGCCTTCCACAAGCTTCCCACAATAAGTTGGGTGAATTTTGTCCCATTCCTCCTGACAGAGCTGGTGTGACTGAGTCAGTTTTGTAGGCCTCCTTGCTCGCATACGCTTTTTCAGTTCTGCCCACAAATTCTCCATTGGACTGAGGTCAGGGCTTTGTGATGGCCACATCAATAGCTTGATTTTGTTGTCCTTTTTGCCACAACTTTGGAAGTATGCTTAGGATAATTGTCCATTTGGAAGACCCATTTGCGACCGAGCTTTAACTTCCTGACTGATGTCTTGAGATGTTGCTTCAATATATCCACATAATTTTCCTCCCTCATGACGCCATCTATATTGTGAAGTGCACCAGTTCCTCTTGCAACAAAGCCCCCCCACAACATGATGCTGCCACCCCCGTGCTTCACGGTTGGGATGGTGTTCTTAGGCTTGCAAGCCTCCCCCTTTTTCCTCCAAACATAACGATGGTCATTATGGCCAAACAGTTCTATTTTTGTTTCATCAGACCAGAGGACATTTCTTCAAAAAGTACGATCTTTGTCCCCATGTGCAGTTGCAAACCGTAGTCTGGTTTTTCTATGACAGTTTTGGAGCAGTGGCTTCCTCCTTGCTGAGAGGTTTTTCAGGTTGTGTCATTATAGGACTCATTTTACTGTGGATATAGATACTTTTGTACCTGTTTCCTCCAACATCTTCACAAGGTCCTTTGTTGTTGTTCTGGGGTTGATTTGCACTTTTCGCACCAAAGTACGTTCATCTCTAGGAGACAGAACGCGTCTCCTTCCTTAGCGGTATGACGGCTGCGTGGTCCCATGATGTTTATGGGACAAAAGAAATCAGCCAAGACCTCAGAAAAAAATGGTAGACCTCCACAAGTCTGGTTCATCCTTGGGAGCAATTTCCAATCACCTGAAGGTACCGCGTTCATCTGTACAAACAACAATACTAATGGAAATTTGGAAATTGCTCCCAAGAATGAACCAGACTTGTGGAGGTCTACCATTTTTTTCTGAGGTCTTGGCTGATTTCCTTTGTTTTTCCCATGATGTCAAGCAAAAGAGGCACTGAGTTTGAAGGTAGGCCTTGAAATACAGCCTATCACAAGCTTCTAAAGCCATGACATCATTTTCTGGAATTTTCCAAGCTGTTTAAAGGCACAGTCAACTTAGTGTATGTAAACTTCTGACCCAGTGGAATTGTGATACAGTGAATAATAAGTGAAATAACCTGTCTGTAAACAATTGTTGGTAGAATTACTTGTGTCATGCACAAAGTAGATCCTAACCGACTTGCCAAAACTATAGTTTGTTAACAAGAAATTTGTGGAGTGGTTGAAAAACGAGTTTTAATGACTCCAACCTAAGTGTATGTTAACTTCCGACCTCAACATTTTATGATATTAGTATTTAGCAGACACTTTTTCCAAAGCGACTTACAGAACTGTCAATATTGACAGTGACACACTTCTCTCTCTCAGATGCTGGGTACCTGCATGAGACAGTGGACGTGAGGCGGCAGCTCAGTCACTACCAGGTGGCGTCTCGTAGTCATGTGACATCCTCTAGCCCTACCGCCCGGCCCCAGGCTGCGAGCTCTGACACCCGGCCGGACGGCATCCTGACCTGTGAGTTCTGTGAGTTCAGTTCGGGATACATGCAGAGCCTGAGACGCCACTACAGAGACCGACACGGAGGCAAGAAACTGTTCAAGTGCAAAGACTGCTCCTTCTTCACCTGCTCCAAGTAAGGAAATGAATGTTACTGTGACAACATAAGATGGTCTCTTTTTCAATTTCAATCACGTCCTCTTTCCATTTTCTCAAACCGCATTGGAGGAGAGGATCCAAGGTCCCTCATTTCGGACCTTCTCCAAAGCATTTTGAGAAAATGGAAAGAGGACGTGATTGAAATTGAAAAAGAGACCATCTTGGAGTGGACGTACGAAATCACTGAGAGACAAATTGGGAAAGAGCCGATGTCTTCCTTTTCTTCTTTTTATGATGGTTGGTTGACAACTGAGTTGTGGGTTGTTTTTTCTTATGTCCATTCGGCCTCACTAGATCTATTCTGTTCTTCTCAGGTCGACATTCACCATGCACGTGGAAGCAGGACACACTGTGGTTCCTGAGGAGGGTCCCAAAGACCTACGCTGTCCCCTCTGTCTCTACCACACCAAATACAAGAGCAATATGATCGACCACATCGTCCTGCACAGGGGTAAGCCAAGCCAAAACCCGTGATTACTTGTTTTATGTGCTCAAATATTGTTAAGACAATTTAGAGGAAATAACTGTTAGTGCCAGGTGGAAGGAGCTCATTGAGTCTCCCTAAAAGTCAAAGCTGTACTAGTATTGCAGCGCTTGACATCACGCCATATTGTCGCACACCAAAATGATTAGCCATACTTATTAAGTTACAACTTCACAGTTGGAGGTGCTATGATGCTGTTGACACAATATTTATCTCTTTCTCTCTCTCACTCCCTCCCTCTACCCCCTCCTTCCCTAACCCAGAGGAGCGTGTGGTGCCCCTGGAAGTGTCTCGCTACAAGCTGTCTCGCCACCTGGCCGGCGGGGAGTTCCGATGCCACAAGTGTACCTTCACCTGCTCCAGCGACCAGAGCCTGCAGCTGCACCTCACCAAGCACAATGAGATGAAACCCTACCAGTGCCAGCTGTGCTACTACGACAGCAGGCAGCGCTACCAGCTGGAGACACATCTCCGAGAGGAGCACAAGGTAGGTCAGAACTACAAGTCCCAGCATGCACCCTGGCTCAAACCTACAGTCAGCTGTTTTAATACAAGTACCTGGAGAGCTAGCATTTGGTAGGATGGGTCGGCTTTAAAAGAAAATGATCCAAAATGACCTACTTACTGTTTAAAGCAGGCCGTTTTCTAAGGATGTCGCCCTGAGACAGTCACGAGGTCGCTTCAACTTGTATACAGTTCCGTTTTGGCACACCTTAACCTCAGAGATGAAAACCCAAAAGGATTGGATATCTTGATTGTAAAACAATGGCTTCAATTAGTCTTTAGTGTTTTTAATATCAGTGTCTAATAAGTTCTGAGTTATTTCAGTACTGTATCATGCTATCTCCATGACATGCAGATCAAATGTGCTTACCGATAAAAGGATCTGTAGTCATACAAAGTAGATCATGCCAGATGATTAAAATCCCACACACATATGCTTGGTAGGAAGAAGCTGCCTGCTATCTATTCTGAGTACATATCACAAATAATAGGTTTCATTTCCCTTAGTCCCATAATGGGGATAATGCATGAGATGCTGAGCGAGGTCACATGGCATTTCATGAGGTTGAAGTATACATTAAACTTAAAAGGGCACAGACGGAGACAGCAGTGCTTGCTCCCTTTCAAGGGAAGGAAGAGAGAAGTTACTCCTACTGTGTGCTCATTGTTGGCCAATTACAGCAACTCTTTCTGACACGATACCTGTCAATCATAGTGTGTGGTGGAGTGCTCATAGATTGTAAAATAAAAATGTACTTCTTGTTGAATAATAGCATTATATACAGTACCACTAAACATGAGCAACTTGAACTGCCTGTAGAATGTGTATTCAGAGACAGTCCCATTGGGCAGCAGATTGAAATGACTTCATTACAACCTGTTCACAACCAGAATTTGTTGGATCAGTTCCAGTAATACCCAATGGGGTCTTCATACTCAGTGATGTAGTGGGAAAAAAAAGAAACTGCCATTCACGGGGAATAAAGTAACACTTCCTATACTTTCAATGCACTTTTACTCTCAAGGCGTTTACCTTCCACTGCAACACTGATCATACTGATTAATCAATTATTCATTAATCAATCAATCATACCTCTTGTCTTTTTTTTGTTGATCAGGTGATCCGTAACTTTGAGTTGATGGGGCAGGTCAACCTGGATCAGCTGGATGCTATAAAGGAGAGGAACAGTAGTGCCGAGGAGGAAGAGGCGAGAGAGGAGGATGGATTAGGAGCGATGGAGGAAGAGATTGTGGAGGATGAAGTGGAGATGGAGGAGAGTATAGATGAAGAGCTAGAGCAGAAGGAGGAGGAGAAGAGGATTGAAGAGGAAGAGGCAGAAAAGCCAGCTCCAAAAGGTTAACAATGATCTTCATCATCATCATCATTATTGATATGACTAACAACTCAGTGGCCTTGTGGTTAGTGTCCGCCCTGAGATTGGACGGTTGTGCGTTCAATCCCTGGCCGAGCCATACCAAATACTGTAAAAATGGGACCTGATGCTTCTCCGTTTGGAACTCAGCATTAAGGAGATATATTGGGGGTAAGGCCCTGCGATAGACTAGGGTCCTGTCCAGGGGGTGTACTTGTACATAAAGCTGCCTCTCGCTACAGAAACAGGAGATAGTTTCCTTCCCTATGAGCCATTCTGGCTTGCACAAGCCAAGGCTCATGCAAGCCTACTTACTTACTACTAACAATATGACTAACAATGCCAAATGCATCTCTGTTGGCTGCTACCAAAAGGTTTGGGCTCAGTCCCATTTCAATGCAGTCAATTCAGAGAGGTAAACTGAAATTCCAATTCAGTTACTTCCTGAATTTAAATGGGATTCACTCCAGCCTTGTAATCTGACATGACTGGGTCTCTGCTGTATCTGTCTGGGCTGATGTCGTATCATACGCCCCTCTCATCATGCTGATCTCTGTCTGTTCCCCAGACGTCCAGGTAGTTTCCCCCAGCAGCAGCAGTGTGACTGCCTCCGCTGAGAAGCGCTTCCCCTGTGAGTTCTGTGGTCGCTGCTTCACTAACAGCATAGAGTGGGAACGGCACGTCCTCCGACACGGCATGTAAGTCTCTTTCTCTCTCTCTCTTCCTACCTCTGTCTCTCCTTCTGCCTCACACACATACTTTCTCCCTCCCTCCCCATCTCTCTCTCCTTACCCCTCTTCCTCCCTTCCTCTTTCTTCTGCATGTTTTCCCCCAATATTCTCCTGTGGTAATGGACCTTTCCCCCTCTCATCATAATACAGGACTGTTACCAACAGCAGAACAGACACTAGCACCACCCCAGCAATAGACGCATCAGCCTCAGCTCTGCCTTCTATTGGCTCGTCGACCATTGGGACGATGACGGACAGAGGATTGGACCTATCTAGCAACGGCATGGAAGTGGGGAAAGAATATGCCTCCGACCTATTACAGAGTAGTAACAATCTGAATGAGGAAGACAACAAAGAAATGCTTGAAACCAAAAAGTGACATATAAGAAGATGGAAGAGAAGAGTACTGGGGCCTAACATTGTAGTCACTTTGCTAGAGACTATACATTAGGTTGGATTGATATTGATATTGGGTTGGGTATCAAAAATAGGCTGCTAAAGAAAGAAAATAAAATTACGGAAACAAAAAAGAATTGTCACCTTTTGGAGTACTGTTAGATTTTAAGTGTTACATATTGGAAACTATAGGTTGTGTTACATCCTACATTTTTTAAATGGCTGAACCTTAAAATGAGTCAATGGTCCCGTAGGACAGATGTTAATATATTGGTAACCAATAGTGAATGTTACTGTAAAGCACACATTATGGTCAAATCTGCAGTTTCTACAGTTTAAAGTCCGAGATCATGTCTACTAACTACAATATTTTGTAGAAAGAAAGAGTGGGTCACATTTCCCAAAAACGTGTTTGAAATTGTGGGAAGAAATGTTGGGGGAATTTTCTTTTTATATATACGTAGATATACTGACCCCTTTGAAAGTTCCAAACAGGGGGTTCTATAAATATAGATAACCTACTGTATGAGCTACCACATTCAGTTCCCTGACCCCCTTTTAGCCTCACTGCTACCAACAAGATCCTAATATACTTATAACCCCATCATCTAGTGTTGTAATATTGAGGGACAGGCCGTGTGTGAGAGATGACTCACCATGATCTGGGCCTGTGTTCATAAAACATTTCAGAGTAGGAGAGCTGTTTTGCCTTTTTAGATCAAACTGAATACGATTGTATGGACAGGGGGGACCTGATCCTAGATCGATCTTCTCAGCTGTCACTCTCCACCCCATCCATACTAGCTGTAAAACCACACAGTAGAACGGTTTCTGTGATTTGACCCGGATGATAACTTTACATTAGTTAACCTTTTTATTTTTAGCCTTGTGTTATTAATCAAGTAGAATAATTCCTTGAGGAATAGTTGCACCTTATTTGTCTATAGTATATTTCAAACTTTGATTTGTTACATTTTTAGAATATTGACTTGACTTTTGCCCCAAAGTTTATATATAGCAAATTGTTATATACAGTAGTACCCTTGAATATGATAAATATGGCTTCGGCCTTAGGCATTCCCAGCACTTCCACTCTTTAATACCGCTTTCATTGTCTTTTGTCCGTCCTCTGACAGTTGTAAATTTGAAAGTGAACTGACACAAGTGTCCCCACAACATGATAACCAGCAGTTGAATCAATAATGTTTATTATTGTGGCATTGATTGGTTTCCTTGTTGTTTTTGTTTATCGATAACAAGTCAGATGTTGTTGTACAACCTACACTGTAGTCTGTGACACAGTGCATGTCCTCAATGTCAGAAGAACATAGAGGGAATGCTGTACATCCTGAAGCTGTAGTTTCTCTTTCTGACATTAAACATGGGGGGGAATGGCATGATGCAAGCGGATAATTCACCTCATCAACAGATAATTTGTGACAGCATTTATAAGAGAACGTGTAAGTACGCTAGAGAAACGGATTAGAAATGTGACTGACCAGCCATGTGAAAGTACAACACTTAGGTGTTTAACTTACATTTTGCAGTGTACAGTGCTGTGTTCTATGATTATATTATTGTGTGTGAAGATGATTCTGAAGTCTGGTCTCCTGTATGCTTTTTAGACTACGCTGTTTTGACAAATAAGGCAGAGATTGTATATGTTAGAAGTTGCTGCTCAAATACCCCAAAGCCTTATTAGAATAATGAATAGCAATTATCTCAAGCTTCGTCAATATAAATGCTTTCCTTCCAACACTGGTTGGTTGGAACCGATACAAACCAATACAAAGTGATTGACAGTGTATCTGTAATATGACTCCTTTGAGTCATCAAAGGAGATACGCAAAAACAAAACAAAAATGGAAATGTGCTCTTGGTACCAAAATATTTAGCTGGCTATGTTTGCTACAATGTTCTTTCCTGAGTAACGAACCATTGTTGCAAAGGGGGTTGGAACCCAGAGACATAAATACATGTATATATGGCTCTGGTAAAATCCTAGTCCCCTATAGGGTGCATTCCGAGAGTCATGCATGTACGTATGTGATATGCAGTTGTGTATAGAAAAACAAACTACTTGTCAAGTGTTTGAAACTGTGGTGTTTCAGAAAGGAAATGTTTACCTTTTTCCTTTTAGGTGTTGGTCTCATATTAAACAAATAGACAAAAATAGATCAAGTAAAAACATGAAAACCTTTGTGGAGTGAGCTGTTTTTCAGACTCCCAAATCAAAACGTTATAATAAGCTGTTGTACAACGTCTGGTTGATAAGAAATATGTCTTCTTTTATTTTGTACCTTTAAGAACAACAACATGGGGGTGATTTGGTGCTGAATCTTTTACCCCTCCTCCTCCTCTCCTTTAAAAGGACTAGCTTAGCTTTTTAAACATGAACCCAATAGAGAAATGTTTGTTTGAGGAAATAAGCTTTTTTGAAGTGGGGTTAATTTGGGATTTTGTAAAGGTGGTTGGAACTGTCCTGTCTCTCTGTATCCCAAATTGGTTGCTTTTCCGTTGTCCATTTTGAATAGACATCTGTTAAATACTCACTGTATTCAGTGTCCCACTGTACCATAAGGTGATGGGACTTTGTTGGTCTCACCCCTTCCTCCCGCCTCCCAATTGAACCCCTGCTCGTCATAACACACTGGATACTTGTATGTATATATTTAGTTTGTTTCCATGATGTTTCTCTCTTCTTCTTCTCTTCAGACTGTTCTCCATTGTTTGACTACCTTAGATTCTCCATCTTGCCTTTCTCCTGTGAAAATCTGATTCCTGATGGTGGGTTGTGATATTACCTAGAATGACTGTTTACAATTGTATTCCATTTTATCTCTGGATATTCTGTAAATATTGTAACTCATTGTCTTTTTTTAACTTGTTAATAAAGTTATCAGATAACGGTACTCTGTAGTTGTTGTTGTTGATGTCAGGGATTATAGTTGCGTTCTGTTTGTTGTTTCCAATCGGATATAGCTGTTTATGTGTCTCTGTCACAAATTCCCAGAAATCGCAGGTCAATCCGCGTAATAATTTTTTATTTTGAATTGAATGTAATATTTTATGTTGTTCTTGTCTATAACTGTTCTGTACTTTGTAATGTATTTGTATGTTTTATGTGGACCCCAGGAAGAGTAACTACTGTATGAGCAGTAGCTAATGTGGATCCTAATAAACTAAACTAAACCATTGTTTCAGGTTACTGACACTCCAAAAACAATTCTTTGTACAGGCCAAATCTATTAGAATGCCTTTCCCAATAGCTGTCTATTGTAATGCTCGAAGCGAAAGCAAGCTTCCAAGAAAGCAGATTACAAACATCAATGCTTGCTTTCAAGGACAGAATGGATAAGATTCTCAAAGATGAAATCATACAAAAGTGTTTCACAATCACTGCTATGCAAACAATTGTTATCCTTAATTCATTATGTATTATTTATTACTCATCCCATCCCTCATGGTTGCTAATCATTTGTTAGTGTAATAATTATTATTTTTGGATGATTCCTGAGAATGAGAAATGGATACATATCAAATACGTTTGCTTGCTGCAGTTGTCGTCCTACAATGCGGCTTGTTTGAATGTGTCTGTCATAGACGGTGGCAATCTTCTGTTAGATCAAATGTCTTTATGCATCTTCAATCGTCTGTTATTGGAGTGATGCACCCATCCCTTGGTGGCAGAGGACAAAGAGAAAGTTCAAAGGAGAAGACATCCCAAATGGCACCCTATTCCCTATATAGTGCACTACTTTGGACTGGGACCCGTAGGGCTCTGGTCCAAAGTAGTGCACTATGTAGGGGATAGGGTGCCATTTTTATTTGCATAATCCTTTGTCTCTCCCGTCAGTCACAGATTTAAAAAAATTATGTGACAAACATTCGATAGACTGTGAAACCAGCGGACCAAGCCAGGCTATATTCACAGCTGGGACTCCCTCCTCATCTGTCCATAGGTCTGAGAAAGTGGCCAGAGAAGAGAAAAAGTATAAAGACAACTGTCCGTTCTGTAGCTACCAGAGAGATGAACTGTCCTAGGGCAGGGTAGTTCTAGAACTCCCTAGTAGGATGTCTGGTTAAAACCACTATGGTTTACTTTCACTGTCAAAGATTAAACTGACGTGAACTAATCAATCTGATAGTGTTAATCGATATAAGATTGAAGTCTCGATACGAGTGAAGATCTTTTATGAAGATTTCATAGGAGTTTTTATGAACCCTTTAGATGAACTACCATGCCAATGTCAGTCCCTACCCCAAGTTGACAACACATGTTCTACTCTACAACTTGTTCAGTTTACCATCCTCTCTCTATACAGGCAGTTCTGTTGGATGGTTGCCACGGAGAGAGAGTCCTCAGAGCAGCTCATAATAGTCACAACAGCTTGTCCACAGGAAATAGCTACGGAGTGAGAAGACATCCCAGTGGTCCATAATTCTATGTTCCACCCTTCCACCCAGTACCTGCCCAGCTAACAACACGTTCCCACAACTTTAGAAAATGTTCCCTTAATTTAACTCATGTTTACATAAGAATGTTCCTGTGAGGTGCAAGGAATGTTTCCAAGAGACCATTGCCTTAATGTCAAATAGAACTTACCCAGCACGTTGTTACCATGTTCTCACAATTTAAGATATGAGGCCTCCCGAGTGGCGCAGTGGTCTAAGGCACTGTATAGCAGTTGCTAGCTGTGCCACTAGAGATCCTGGTTCGAGTCCAGGCTTCTTTTGCAGCAGGCTGCGACCTGAAGACCCATGGGGCGGCGCACAATTGGCCCAGCGTCCGGGTTAGGGGAGGGTTTGGCCAACAGGCATGTCCTTGTCGCATCGCACTCTAGCGACTCCTGTGGCGGGCTGGGCGCATGCACGCTGACATGGTCGCCAGGTGTATGGTGTTTCCTCCGACACATTGGTGTGGCTGTCTTCCGGGTTAAGCGGACATTGTATCAAGAAGCAGTGCGGCTTGGTTGGGTCGTATTTCGGAGGACGCATGGCTCTCGACCTTCGCCTTTCCTGAGTCCGTCGGAGTTGCAACGACAAGACTGTAGCTACCGATTGGGGAGAAGAAAAATAGAGAGAGATTTTTTTAAGATATGAATGTTCTAGACATGTTTCATGGGAACGCTGCAAGAACAGTAATGTGTCCAGTTTTCCGTGGGTTAGGAGAATATTCCATCAACGTCCCACAAAACATACACAGAACTTGGATGCCATGTTCTCTGAATATAAGATATTAACGTTCTTGACACGTTTCATAGTAACTTTGCGAGAACATTTCTGTGTATCAGTTGTCAGGACATCGCCTGATTGTCCCAAAGAAACGCCCCCCCCCCCCCCCCCCCAAAAAAAAGGTTTCATACACATCAAGCCCTGTTACTGTTGCCAAGTCAATGAACTATAACTATACTAGCCCAATAGGCACATGCTCTAGATACTGTATATCCCTTATTGGGACAGTGGTTCAGGCATTAGTCATTGGTGCTGGTGGCCTGAGTTTCAGACTTGCTAGGGGAGTCACCCTACTCTCACATTTTTAGCAATCTTAATGTAATTATTTGGCAACAGTTAAAACACACCTATCTGACCTAATTACAATTAATTTCTCATTGACACATGTTTGTTCTACATGAAATATGTGGTGTTAGATTTCAAAAAGACGATAGTGTTCTCTTTGAGATGCTCAGCTATATACAATTAATAAATACTGATAATTGAATGTGGTCATAATTCGTGCTCAAGGGGAAATCCTATGGATTCCCATCTTTCAATGAGAAACTAATTTTATTAGATCAGATAGGTGTGTTGTGTAACTGTTGCCAAATAATGACATTAAAGAGCAAATGCCCCTAAAAACGTACAATTTTGAAAACAGCCTGTGGCATCGATATGAGTCCGAAACATTTTTTCTACTGTCAAAATTTACTACAAAGTGTAAATTTGTTTACATTTTGTCATAAAGTCAGTCTTATCCAAAACAGAGATTGTGAGACTTGTGGTTGTGACTGCATCACAACATAAATTAAGGTTGGGTTTGCTTCAATCCTACCCACATGCCCACAGCGGGCATCTATAAATTACACAATGTACATGGGACAATATGTTAAAATTCCAATAGCTCCAAGTTTCAATGACTTAAAAACAAACCAACTATAAATTGTAGAAATTCATATACATATATTGAAAGGATTTTATGAGAAAACTAAAAGGTGTGCAACATGAAAATATTGTCTAATTTACATTGTGTAATTTATTGACGGTCCCTAACTAGCCCCTGAGGCAGGCTATCCAAAGTCAAACTTTGCCACAGTGTACACCAGCCGGCTGAAGCTAATTGGCAAAATAATTTCTCTAACTCTTCCCACTTGTGAACACACACACGAAACACCCATATCAAACCACAACCTGAAACCAACTCATGTTGGAATGGTTCCTAGAATTTCTTAATGAACCAAATCCATAACAATGCCAAATTAGGAAGTGCAGGCCCTTTTAACATGTTTTGCTAAGAATGTGAGAGTACAGCAAATCCCCTAGCGGGTCTCAAACCTAGGCCACCAGCATCAATGAAGGACACCCTAACCACTGTCCCAATAAGGGATATCCCTAGGACATGTACTTATTGGGCCTGTATAGTTAGGCCCTGTCCAGAAGAAACTCTAATCCAACCTCCCTAGGCACTTGTCGAGAGCTTCAAGTTCCTCTGTGTCCACATCACTAAGGAACTATCACAGTCCACACACATCAATACAGTTGTGAAGAGGGCACCCCAACTCCTCTTTCCCCTTCAGAGGCTGGAAAGATTTGGCATGGGCCCTCAGATCCTCAAAAAGTCCTACAGCTGCACCATTAAGAGCATCTTGACTGGCTGCATCACCGCTTGGTATGGCAGCTGCTTGGCATCTGACCGCAAGGCGCTACAGAGGGTAGTTTATCAGTATATCCCTGTCAACCAGGACCTCTATAACAGGCAGTGTCAGAGGAAGGCCCTAAAAATTGTCAAAGACTCCAGCCACCCAAGTCATAGAGTGTTCTCTCTGCTACCGCACGGCAAGCGGTACCGATGCACCAAGGCTGGAAACAACAGGACCCTGAACAGCTTCTACCCCCAAGCTATAAGACTGCTACATAGTTAGTTAAATAGCTAACCAATAGCTACCCAGAACAATCTGCATTGACCCTTTTTGCACTAGATCTTTTGACTTATCACATACAGTGCCTTGCGAAAGTATTCGGCCGCCTTGAACTTTGCGACCTTTTGCCACATTTCAGGCTGCAAACATAAAGATATAAAACTGTATTTTTTTGTGAAGAATCAACAACAAGTGGGACACAATCATGAAGTGGAACGACATTTATTGGATATTTCAAACTTTTTTAACAAATCAAAAACTGAAAAATTGGGCGTGCAAAATTATTCAGCCCCCTTAAGTTAATACTTTGTAGCGCCACCTTTTGCTGCGATTACAGCTGTAAGTCGCTTGGGGTATGTCTCTATCAGTTTTGCACATCGAGAGACTGACATTTTTTCCCATTCCTCCTTGCAAAACAGCTCGAGCTCAGTGAGGTTGGATGGAGAGCATTTGTGAACAGCAGTTTTCAGTTCTTTCCACAGATTCTCGATTGGATTCAGGTCTGGACTTTGACTTGGCCATTCTAACACCTGGATATGTTTATTTTTGAACCATTCCATTGTAGATTTTGCTTTATGTTTTGGATCATTGTCTTGTTGGAAGACAAATCTCCGTCCCAGGTCTTTTGCAGACTCCATCAGGTTTTCTTCCAGAATGGCCCTGTATTTGGCTCCATCCATCTTCCCATCAATTTTAACCATCTTCCCTGTCCCTGCTGAAGAAAAGCAGGCCCAAACCATTATGCTGCCACCACCATGTTTGACAGTGGGCATGGTGTGTTCAGGGTGATGAGCTGTGTTGCTTTTACGCCAAACATAACGTTTTGCATTGTTGCCAAAAAGTTCAATTTTGGTTTCATCTGACCAGAGCACCTTCTTCCACATGTTTGGTGTGTCTCCCAGGTGGCTTGTGGCAAACTTTAAACAACACTTTTTATGGATATCTTTAAGAAATGGCTTTCTTCTTGCCACTCTTCCATAAAGGCCAGATTTGTGCAATATACGACTGATTGTTGTCCTATGGACAGAGTCTCCCACCTCAGCTGTAGATCTCTGCAGTTCATCCAAAGTGATCATGGGCCTCTTGGCTGCATCTCTGATCAGTCTTCTCCTTGTATGAGCTGAAAGTTTAGAGGGACGGCCAGGTCTTGGTAGATTTGCAGTGGTCTGATACTCCTTCCATTTCAATATTATCGCTTGCACAGTGCTCCTTGGGATGTTTAAAGCTTGGGAAATCTTTTTGTATCCAAATCCGGCTTTAAACTTCTTCACAACAGTATCTCGGACCTGCCTGGTGTGTTCCTTGTTCTTCATGATGCTCTCTGCGCTTTTAACGGACCTCTGAGACTATCACAGTGCAGGTGCATTTATACGGAGACTTGATTACACACAGGTGGATTGTATTTATCATTATTAGTCATTTAGGTCAACATTGGATCATTCAGAGATCCTCACTGAACTTCTGGAGAGAGTTTGCTGCACTGAAAGTAAAGGGGCTGAATAATTTTGCACGCCCAATTTTTCAGTTTTTGATTTGTTAAAAAAGTTGAAATATCCAATAAATGTCGTTCCACTTCATGATTGTGTCCCACTTGTTGTTGATTCTTCACAAAAAAATACAGTTTTATTTAGTCACTTTATCCCTACCTATATGTACATATCTACCTCAATTACAAGTCAGCTCAGTGCTGTTACCCCATCTATATAGCCAAGTTATATATATATATAAAAAATTCTGCATTGTTGGGAAGTAAGCATTTCACTGTTAGTCTACACCTGTTGTTTACGAAGCATTTTGTAGATCTGATAGGTGTAAGGCTGTAAGCAATAGGGTGAAAACACTTCGAAGTAATCTCAGCTCTGTTAAAAGTACACAAAAAAAGACAACTTTTATTGATTATAGTCATTCAGGTGTATCATTAAAACAGGTTAATATTCCCCATCACAATAGACAACTATGCAGAAAGCCCTTAAATTGCTGAAATAAGTTAATCAAATTTAATGATGAGAGAACAGTCAAATGAACTGAGAACTGACATGTTCTGTGTATGTCTGGTGGGACGTTAATGGAATATTCTCTTAACCCTCAGAAAAGTAGACATAGGAGTGTTCTTGCAACGTCTCATTAAATGTGTCTAGAACATGAATATCTTATATTCTGAGAACATGGTAACCACGTTCTGGGTAAGTTTTGTTTGACATTAAGGGAATGTTCTCCTATCTGTAATGCTAAAAAGTTTTTGCTAATATAGACTAATGTTCCCCTAACTAACAGAAAAGTGGACATTCAAACATTAGGGGAACATTACAGGAAACATTACAAAAATGTTCCCTCTCCCTAGAATTGTTAGCTAGGTGGCTTCTCTCACTTACCCACTAACATCTCGGTCATCAACTCTGTAGAACTGGGAACTGAGTTTAACTGATCCAAACCACAAACCCAGAGGAATGCTTGACTACCAGTCCTGTACAGGATACACAGTTGTGATACAGAAACAGTGGGGTAATGTAAGCCTATGTAAAAAATCATATAAATTAAAGATGTCTCCTCAGGCATTTTAGAATAAGATATGCTTGTACTGGAGTGTTAAAAGACAGTAGCTTGTCAGTGAGTTACTCCTTTAGAGTTGGGTCTCTCTTGTCTTAGTACATCCAAGTCAACGTCTTACTCTCAGTCTTACTCTCAGTTCAGTGTTTCCTAATACCTATTTTGGAAGCACTTTATTTCACAGTTCTAACATAATCTTAAAAAAAAACATATTCAAGACATGTGAGATCAGGAGTGGGAATCTCTGAAGCTCACCACTTCTGAGGGGACAACGGCAGACTCACGACCCCTAGAGACAGAGAGACTGAGGAGCAGTCATGGCAGGCAGCTAGAATTGAGCTCTCCCACAGGAGTAGAAGGAATGCCTGATGTGTGTTGCTCTCCAGTGACTGGACCAGGCAGAATTAGAGGAGTGGAGCTAGGGACTTAGAGAGAGAGAAAGCAAGAGAGAGTGTGTGTGTGAGAGAGAGAGAGAGAGAGAGAGAGAGAGAGAGAGAGAGAGAGAGAGAGAGAGCAGCAGCCGCAGGCCAAGGGCATTGAGTTCCAACATATTATCACTCACTTGACAGGGTCCTCTGAAAATCAGATGGGCTGTTCAGAGAGACAGCAGATTTAGGGAAGGGAGGGGGAGTCTGTTAGTAAAATTTGGGTGGGGGGGATCTTTAACTAGAAGGATCTTAAATTAGAAAAATTATTTATTAACAAAAGGTGAACAAATACACTATATATACAAAAGGATGTGGGCAAGGCCTCCCGAGTGGCGCAGCGGTCTAAGGCACTGCATCCCAGTGCTTGAGACGTCACTACAGACCCGGGTTCGTGTCACTGCAGACCCAGGGTGTGTCACAACAGGCTGTGACTGGGATAAATAAAATAGTATGTGGACACCCCTTCAAATTAGTGGATTCAGATATTTCAGCCACACGCGTTGCTGACTGGTGTATAAAATTGAGCACACACTACTGCAATCTCCATAGACAAACATTTGAAGAAGAATGGACTTACTGAAAGAGCTCAGTGACTTTTGACATGGCACTGTCATAGGAAGCCACCATTCCAACAAGTAAGTTCTTAAAATTTCTGCCATGCTAGAGCTGCCCTGGTCAACTGTAAGAGCTGTTATTGTGAAGTGGAAATATCTAGGCGCAACAATGGCTCAGCCATGAAGAGGTAGGCCACACAAGCTCACAGAACGGTACCGGTGAGTGCTGAAGCATGTAGCACATAAAAATCGCCTGTCCTTGGTTGCAATACTCATTACTGAGTTCCAAACTGCCTCTGGAGGTAATGTCAGCACAATAACTGTTCATTGGAAGCCTCATGATGGGATTCCATGGCCGAGCAGGCACACACAAGCCTAAGATTACCATGCACAATGCCAAGTGTTGGCTGGAGTGGTGTAAAGCTGCCATCATTAGACTCTGGAGCAGTGGAAACGTGTTCTCTGTAGTGATGCTTCACCATCTGGCAGTCTGATGGACAAATCTGTGTTTGGTGGATGCCAGGAGAACACTACTGTAAAGTTTAGTGGAGGAGGAACAATGGTCTGGAGCTGTTTTTCATGGTTCGGGCTAGGCCCCTTAGTTCCATTGAAGGGGAATCTTAATGCTACAGCATACAATTACATTTGAGACGATTCTGTGCTTCCAACTTTGTGGCAACCGTTTGTGGAAGGTCCTTTCCTGTTTCAGAATGACAATGCCCCTGTGCACAAAGCGAAGTCGATACAGAAATTGTTTGTCGAGATTGGGGTGGAAGAACTAGAATGGGTTTCACAGAGCCCTGACCTCAACTCCATCAAACACCTTTGGGATGAATTGGAACGCAAACTGCGAGCCAGGCCTAATCGCCTAAAATCAGTGCAGGACCTCATTAATGCTCTTGTGGCTAAATGGAAGCAAGTCCCCGCAGCAATGTTCCAACAGTTAGTGGAAAGCCTTCCCAGAAGAGTGGAGGCTGTTATAGTAGCGAATGGGGGACCAACTCCATATTAAATGCCCATGATTTTGGAATGAGACATTGGATGAGCGGGTGTCCACATACTTTTGGTCATGTAGTGTACGTTTGCTTTGCAGAACTTGTTTTTGTAAATCAAATCAAATCAAATCAAATTTATTTATATAGCCCTTCGTACATCAGCTGATATCTCAAAGTGCTGTACAGAAACCCAGCCTAAAACCCCAAACAGCAAGCAATGCAGGTGTAGAAGCACGGTGGCTAGGAAAAACTCCCTAGAAAGGCCAAAACCTAGGAAGAAACCTAGAGAGGAACCAGGCTATGTGGGGTGGCCAGTCCTCTTCTGGCTGTGCCGGGTGGAGATTATAACAGAACATGGCCAAGATGTTCAAATGTTCATAAATGACCAGCATGGTCGAATAATAATAAGGCAGAACAGTTGAAAGAAACTGGAGCAGCAGCACGGCCAGGTGGACTGGTGACAGCAAGGAGTCATCATGTCAGGTAGTCCTGGGGCATGGTCCTAGGGCTCAGGTCCTCCGAGAGAGAGAAAGAGAGAATTAGAGAACGCACACTTAAATTCACACAGGACACCGAATAGGACAGGAGAAGTACTCCAGATATAACAAACTGACCCTAGCCCCCCGACACATAAACTACTGCAGCATAAATACTGGAGGCTGAGACAGGAGGGGAGATTAGCCGTTTTACATCTAATTTCCTGCAATTCTACACATTTTGCCATGACTTATACCGTGTTAATATGATATCTGATTGAGAGGAATTAACTACATCAATGGGGGCCCCTTGGAGGTCAGGGAACCTGGGCATGTGGCCTGTGTGCCTGGTCGGTAATTTGGTCATGACTACAAGTTTACCTGTTGTCCATAGGTTTCCACCCAATTGGCAACAGATTTTCATGCGAATATTCTAAAATCTGCATAAAAACAATATGCTAATTTTCCTACCAGAGATGTGTTTCCATCAAATTGACTTGCGGACTAAATGCTGTACGTGATGAGGTAGTGTACATAAAAAATAACTTTTGCACTTAAATTCTCATGTACCAAACACAAAATATAAGTTAAATGGGTTTCCATCGCATTATCAACTCTACGGATCGTTTTGTCACAAAATATGTTGCGTTATATAGCGAATGTGTCCACTCTGGTCTTGGCACACTCTAGACATCAGCTTGCAGATACAGTGCAGGTAGGCTACCTTCATAGTAAGATTATTATGGACAAAAGAGCAAGATCATTTTTATTTGTCAAAAAGCAGCCAAGCATCGATCATCATGTCACCAGAATAAGACCCTCAATATGTATTGGAAAAGACCCACTAGGCAAAAATGGGTTAAATCAATGTTGTTTCCACATCATTTCAACCCCAAAAATATATGTGATGACTTTGAATCAATGTGGGAAAATGATTGGATTTGCAAGAAGTAATCAACGCAAGGGAAATGTCTTTTTTTTTTTTCAACTCAACTTTTAACCCAAATCAAATGCAATTTTTTTGTCGATTTCACGTAATTCACGCAAGTCAACCAAATGTAAATGGCAACTAGACGTTGAACTGACGTCTGTGCCCAGATGTGAGCATAAAGTTCATCATGTGCACTTTCACAATCCTGTTAAATTCATCATAATTTTACAGTATATCTGTAGCTAAATAAACTGCATGCTTCCCAAGTAGTAGAGGGAGAACCACAAATACATGGCGTGACTCCAAATTTACCTCAATATGATGGTTATTATATCAATATTTGTGCATAATTCATTTTACCGACACAAGAAGATCCCACCTTGTCTAGCGTATTGTATTTTGTCAACCTTTGGAACGTTTACTGACTAATCTGTTTCCATCAGGCCTGCCATTTAAAAGAAATATTCGACATGTATACTTTACTCGCATAGAAAGGTTGGATGGAAATCTGGTGATGCACAACCGAGTTTTGAAATTTTACATGGTGATTTCTACTATTCTAACTCTCAACAGTTTAAAAATGTAAAAAATAATCCAAGGTTCGGACATCGGTGTTCTCATAATGTATCAACTGTATGGCCCTTGGTTAAACAGGATAACTTACTAACTGAATACAGAATGTTGAATGATATAAACGGTTGAATGAGTTTAGATTTTTGAAAGACTATTGTTACACCAAAATGAGCATCTTTTCCAGTTAATAAAGAGAGTAAAGGGAGTACTATTTGTAGTGAATGTGTTCGAAAATATACAGTCCCGGTGAGATATAAAAGTAAACAGATAATAAATAGATAACGAATAAACCACACGTTACCTTGAGTTTACTAATACTTAGGTAATAATTAATTCAATTGAAGACAATATAGTGTGGTGCTTGATTTCATTATCAGCTATACGTTGTATGACTCTATAAAATAAAACAATTCATGATTGTGTATGAAGAGCCAGACTTACATTGCCCATTGGTGTGGTCTCAATGTTGGAAAGTCAAAAAGGTTCATGCCCAATTACCCTCTGGTACTTCAGGGCACAGCTTCATTCTTTTAGTGATCACTGGGTTGCTCCAGCAGGTCAGAGGCCTACCTCCTTCTCCTTCACTCTGAGATGTGGAGTCTTCTCTGTGGGTCTGACCTGACTTAGCCTACGCCCTCAGACACTTCATGGCCTAGCATTAATATAAGCAACTGCTTTCAGGTTTACCCATGTCACAACCTCTGCCGAAGTCGGTCCCTCTCCTTGTTCAGGCGGCGTTCGGCGGTCGACGCCACCGGTCTTTTAGCCATCACCGATCCACTTTTCATTTTCCATTTGTTTTGTCTTTGTTTTCTACACACCTGGTTTCTATTTCCCAATTACATGTTAATTTGTTAACCCTCTGTTTCCCACATGTTAGTGTGCGTGTTTATTGATTGTTCATGGCGGTACTTGTCGGCTGGTTATGTTTGTCGGGTTATGTATTTATACCCGTTATTTTCGAGTGACCGGTATTTCTCAGCACTTTGAGTATTGTCTGTATACTGGTGCTGTCGTGGAATTAAATACCTTGTACACTAATTTCTGCTCCCCTGCGCCTGATTCACTGCACCAGTTAACCACCGCCTGACAGAAACACGCACCACGAAATGGAATCAGCAGGAGCAGGTGTCCCGGTTTTAGGGGTTAAGGAGCGCGTCCAGCAGCAGGCTGCCATGTTACAGCATCTTGGCACCGCCATGGATCGCATCCTGCAAACTATGGATCGTTGGGAGAGAAGAGGAGTTCCTCCAGCGCCTCCACCAGCACCACCACAGGCACCACCACTCACCCGGTCCCGGTGGGATTTGGCTCGCTCTTCCGAGGGGGTATAATGGGACGGCTACTGGATGTCAGGGGTTCCTACTCCAGCTGGAGCTCTACCTGGCAACCGTCCACCCGGCTCCTTCGGGCCGTGAGAGCGTGTCCGCCCTCGTCTCCTGTCTCTCAGGGAAAACTCTGGAGTGGGCCAACGCCGTATGGGGGGAAGGAGGAGCGGTGCTGGACTAATACGAGGAGTTCACCCGCCGCTTCTGAGCAGTATTCGACCACCCACCTGAGGGTAGAGCGTCTCGTCCACCTGAGGCAGGTGACGAGGAGCGCACAGGAGTTCGCATTGGACTTTCGGACCCTGGCCGCCTGCACGATGTGGAGCGACAGGGCCCTGATCGATCACTACCGTTGTAGTTTGCGCGAGGACGTCCGATGGGAGTTGGCCTGCAGGGACACCAACCCTACTTGGGCTGACAGATACTACAACAGCCCTATGCCTTACTTTGTGAGACTGCTTAACTGTAATATTATATACTACATCTCTTATCATTTTTTATTTGGACACTCAAACATCTGGTGAACACTACGGTTAACATTACAAAAACATTTTCTCTCCCTAGAATTGTTAGCTGGTAGAATCAAATCAAATGTTATTTGTCACATACACATGGTTAGCCAATGTTAATGCGAGTGTAGCGAAATGCTTGTGCTTCGAGTTCCGACCATGCATTAATATCTAACAAGTAATCTAACAATTTCACAACAACTACCTTATACACACAAGTCTGATAGCCTTGAGATAGAAGCTGTTTTTCAGTACTCGGCCCCAGCTTTGATGCACCTGTAATGACCTGGCCTTCTGGATGATAGCGGGGTGAACAAGCAGTGGCTCGGTTTGTTGTTGTCCTTGATGATCTTTTTGGCCTTCCTGTGACATCGGGTGGTGTAGGTGTCCTGGAGGGCAGGTAGTTTGCCCCCGGTGATGCATTGTGCAGACTTCACTACCCTCTGGAGAGCCTTACAGTTGTGGGCAGAGCAGTTGCTGTACCAGGCGGTGATACAGCCCGACAGGATGCTCTATATTGTGCATCTGTAAAAGCCTAATTTCTTCAGCCTCCTGAGGTTGAAGAGGCGCTGCTGTGCCTTCTTCACCATACTGTCTGTGTGGGTGGACCATTTCAGTTTGTCCGTGATGTGTACGCCGAGGAAATGACAATTTTACACCTTCTCCACTACTGTCCCGTCGATGTGGATAGGGGGATGCTCCCTCTGCTATTTCCTGAAGTCCACGATGATCTCCTTTGTTTTGTTGACATTGAGTGTGAGGTTATTTTCCTGACACCTCACTCCGAGGGCCCTCACCTCCTCCCCTGTAGGCCGTCTTGTCGCTGTTGTTTATCAAGCCTACCACTGTAGTGTCTTCTGCAAACTTGATGATTGAGTTGGAGGCGTGCATGGCCACGCAGTCATGGGTGAACAAGAGAGGGCTGAGAACGCACCTTTGTGGGGCCCCAGTGTTGAGGATCAGCGGGGTGGAGATGTTGTTTCCTACCCTCGCCACCTGGGGGGAGCCCGTCAGGAAGTATAGGACCCAGTTGCACAGGGCGGGGTCGAGACCCAGGGTCTCGAGCTTAAAGACGAGTTTGGAGGGTACTATGGTGTTAAATGCTGAGCTGTAGTCGATGAACAACATTCTTACATAGGTATTCCTCTTGTCCAGATGGGTTAGGGCAGTGTAGTGTGATGTGATTGCGTCGTCTGTGGACCTATTGGGGTGGTAAGCAAATTGGAGTGGGTCTAGGGTGTCAGGTAGGGTGGAGGTGATATGGTCCTTGACTAGTCTCTCAAAGCACTTCATGATGACGGAAGTGAGTGCTATAGATAGTCATTTAGCTCAGTTACCTTAGCTTTCTTGGAAACAGGAACAATGGTGGCCCTCTTGAAGCATGTGGGAACAGCAGACTGGGATAAGAATTGATTGAATATGTCTTTAAACACACCAGCCAGCTGGTCTGCGCATGCTCTGAGGATGCGGCTAAGGATGCCGTCTGGGCCGGGATCCTTGCTAGGGTTAAAACTTTTAAATGTTTTACTCAAGTTGGCTACAGTGAAGGAGAGCCCGCAGGTTTTGGTAGCGGGCCGTGTCGGTGGCACTGTATTGTCCTCAAAGCAAGCAAAGAAGTTGTCGTGGTCAGATTTTCCGACAGGAGTGTGGGGGAGGGCTTTGTATGCGTTGCGGAAGTAAGAGTAACAATGATCCAGGGTTTTGCCAGCCTGTGTCTCGCATTCAATATGCTGATTTAAAAATAAAAAAAATGGGGGGGGGGGGGGGGGGGGGGTATACACGCCTGTGATTATAATCGAGGCCTATTTGGGAGGTGCGTAAGGATGGTTGATCTGGATACATGAAGGAGGGTAGCGCAGCCTAAAAGTTACAACTCTTAAAAACGTATATAATATAGTGCTGCGCGATGATGATGATCTGCTTCTGTGATGTACTGCTACCAATGAATGAATGAATGGATGGATGGATGATAACTACATTTCTCAGGTCTCGTGCACGTCACACTCGCATCACGAGTTGGCGTATGCCTAATCGTTTTTTTGTGTAAAGGTTTGTTTATGGTTAGCGCTGAAAAGGCAAAAGCGTAATGGTGGTGGACAGCCTCTGATGTGGATTTGTTGTTTGAGTCTTATGGAGCGTTCAGTAAAGTTGGTGGAAGTGAGTTGAAGACTGACTGGAAAATTGAGAAAAAGGGATAAAGTTGCAAATAAAGTTGAGGCTCGGTCTAATCCCACTGGGAAAGAACTGGTTGCATCAACGTTGTCTCCACGTCATTTGAACAAAAACGTTCAATGTGATGACGTTGAATCAACATAGAAACTGATTGGATTTGCAAAAAGTAATCAAAGTAAGGGAATTTAGTCTTATTTTCACCCAATTTCTAACCTGAATCCAGTCACATCGTACTTTTTCTTTTTTGGGGGGTGGGGGGTTCACGTTGAATTAACTTTATATGGCAACTGAACCAAATGTAAATCAAAACTAGACATTGAAAGGACATCTTTGCCCAGTGCTATGTTGCCTCATTCCTTGTTAGAGTTCGATTAGTCGATAAGGATGCATTTTTGGGAGACCCAATTGCTGTTGCACAGATGGTGGAGGACGCACTGGGGTTAGGTGGAGGACGCACTGAGGTTGAGTCGGCCAGCATTACCAGGAATGTTATGGTGTTGATTTATTTTTTCATAAGAACAAAAGGAAAGTGCATTGTGGCTGGGGAAATTATGGGAGTATGAAGTGGAAAGCTTTGACTTTCTGAGCAGGGCATCGGCAAAAGGTGTCATCTCTGGCGTCTCGGTGGAAATTGAGGCTCAATGTCATAATCACCATGTACCAGGTCCGGGAGTAGTGGAGGCACGTCCCTTGAACTTTATGGAAGAAGGAAAACCTACCCGTGTTATTGCTATTTGATGAAGAGTTTCTCCCGAAACATGAAAAGCTGGGGTATATGAGATACGCAGTGAAAGCTTTTTCGTTCCGTTGCAACGTCGTAATTACAAAAAGTTTGACGATGTGGCAGGTGTGTGCAGACGGAATAAATATGTTGTTGAAGAGTTAGTGGATACACGATGATGCAATTGTGGTGGGAACCATGTTCCCGAGTTTAGGATGGCCCTGTAAGGGTGAAGGAGGTCGAAATAGCAAGAATCAGGGCTGTCCAGCAGGTCTCATATGTGGAGGCAGTGCAATTTGGGGTGGCAGGTAGCCTAGTGGTTAGAGACAGTAACCGAAAGGTTCCTGGATTGAATCCCAGAGCGGTCAAGGCAGCCCCTGAACAAGGCAGTTAACCCACAGTTCCCTGGTATAGGCCAACATTTTGCAGGGAATACGGTCTGAAGATGATCTTCCCTCTTAGACCCCAGAGCCTGTAGGGATCTGCGTATGCATTTTAATCTGAATAAAGGAGTACATAGATTTTTTTGTGTATGTTCGATTTTTTTCCTCACCCTTTCCGTATTTCCCCGTGCTTTTTCTGCGTTAAAGTTCCCCAGTTTTCACCCCACACAGTAGGTGGCGGCATAATACCAGAGCAGCAGCCTATGACGAGCTAGCGAAAATAGCATCAAATCTAACTACACCTTCGGAAAGAGTACGGGGTGAAACAAGTTAAGAAACCTAAGCTAAATTGCTCGCCGCCAAAATGCAGATAACATTAAAAACTCTCCAACAGCAGACATTTAAAATCGACATAGACGCAGAGGAGACGGTGAGTTGAAACCATGCATTTGTTGAAGGTGTGGAGGACTTCGTCTAACTTAGCGTTGCGTTGGCTAACAAGCTAAGCTAACTTGCATTCTTAGCTAGTTTGACATGGCTGGCTAACGTTAGCAAAGCAACTTCAACATGTTTAAGTCCCCAGTCAAGTAACTAGATAACGTTGGTAAGTTTCTTAGTAACGTTACTTAACAAAGTAGGTTGTTCGTTACTGCAAATACACCCATTGTGATTTTATGTTGGCAAAAACGTAGTGGTAGTGTACGCGGTAGCTGACTAATGCTAGCATTAGCTGGTAAGTGTTGGTAGTTAGCTATCTAATTGTCTCAAGTTTCTCAACCCCAACTATTTGTTAGCTAACTAGCAATGGCTAATTCAATAACTTTTGCCATGGATAGCCACAATGTGCTCTAACGATATATATTTATTCAAAACGACAACTTTCGAGTTTAGCGTAGTTAGCTAGCTCCCTAACGTTAGCTAGCTAGCCATGTATTCTAACGCTAGCTAGCTAAACAGCTGCTGCCTCACGTGTCTTATGAAGCAGTTGGATAGTTTATTAGCTAACCTAGCTAAATGTTGATAATCCAAATAATTGATCCATATAACGTTACTGTAGCGATCTAACTTCGTTTGACACCCCTGTAGCTAGCTAGATACTGTCGGCATTTGGTTGTTATTAGCGAGGCGAATATTAGCTAACGTTAGGGGACGTCGTTATCTAACGTTGGGCTGAGGAGAGGTCTCTGCACTGAGTCATTGACAGTGGCCTATTGGCGTGACCCAGAATTCTGAGAAGTTGTCAATCATAAACTGTTTTTATTTTAGGCAGTGTGTAGTTAGTTGCCAAGTATTAGTATTATAAGACCTCTCTCAGAGAACTCGGGCACCAGACTTTGAATTGTTTAATTGGTTTCATAGCTATCTTTTAGCCTAATCATCAGCCATTTAACCAGTAAACTGAGACATATCATATGCTTCTCGCAATGGACTTCGTTCTCTTTATGATTTGTCTGTCGTCTGCTCTCTCTTTACAGGTAAAAACCTTAAAGGAAAAAATTGAGAATGAGAAGGGAAAAGATGGTTTTCCAGTTGCTGGACAAAAGTTGATATATGCAGGTACAGTTTCAGTCTTGTATTCCCCTGCTCTCTCTTTTGTCTGACACTTTGATGAGGACGGATAGAAATGCATAGGTCGTTGCGCTGTCACAATATAATTACATGTCTGTGTTGGCTTGTCCTGTGGCATCTCAATGTTTTCATGTAATTATGTTACGGGAATGCAGATTGCAGCAATAGTGTTCAATCTGTGTATGTGGCATGCTAATGTTTCTTCACCACTATGAATTAACCTTATAGGTGATGGGGATAGGTTTCTGGCAATTTGAATGGCAAAGAATGTCAGGGTTATTGTGGAATTGTCGGTTGATAAATTAATATCTTCATGTTTGTTGCTTGAAGGGAAAATCCTAAATGATGACACAGCCCTCAAGGAGTATAAGATTGATGAGAAGAACTTTGTGGTCGTCATGGTGGCAAAGGTAAGGGATTAGAAACGTTGCGATTTGTCCATGAAATTACATGCCTTTCATTGGGGTGGAGACCTGAATACATAACATACGCTTCACTATTTTCAAATCCATCATAAACATGCTACACACACACACACACGCACACACACACAGTGACAACCACTGATAGTGGCAGATGGACTTAATTAACTTTCCATGTCACTGGACGTGTGTGTGTTCACCTTGAAGCAATATTTTCCCAGACCTGTCACATGCACCTCAATATCACTAAGAAGACAGGCAGAATGCAGATTAAATCCCACTGTGCGGAGTGGATTGCAATCTGTTACATCTCCGCTCCCTATGCTCACAGGTGCAGCAACAGTTCATGTAATGGAGTTTCTCACTGCAGAGCTACAATATGTGCCTTCTGCACAGTTTGAATGTCTATAATAGAGGTCGACTGATTATGATTTTTCAACACCGATACCGATTATTGGAGGACCAAAAAAAACAATGCCGATTCAATATATATATATATATATATATATTTTTAAAATGTTTTTTTTTAAATTTTTTAAATTTGTAATAATGACAATTACAACAATACTGAACACTTTTTAACTTAATATAATACATTTATTAAAAAAACCTATTTAGCCTCAAATAAATCATGAAACATGTTCAATTTGTTGGAGAAGTAAAAGTGCAATATATGCCATGTAGAAAACTAACGTTTGAGTTCCTTGCTCAGAACATGAGAACATATGAAAGTTGGTGGTTTCTTTTAACATGAGACTTCAATATTCCAAGGTAAGAGGTTTTTAGGTTGTAGTTAATATAGTATTTATAGGACTATTTCTCTCTATACCATTTGTATTTCATATACCTTTGACTATTGGATGTTCTTATAGGCACTATAGTATTGCCAGTGTAACAGTATAGCTTCCGTCCCTCTCCTCGCACCTACCTGGGCTCGAACCAGGAACACATCGACAACAGCCATACTCGAAGCATCGTTACCCATCGCTCCACAAAAGCAAGGGGAATAACTACTCCAAGTCTCAGAGCGAGTGGCGTTTGAAACGCTATTATTGCGCACCCCGCTAACTAGCTGGCCATTTCACATCGGTTACACCAGCCATTAGGCTGATAGGCTTGAAGTCATAAACAGCGCTGTGCTTGCGAAGAGCTGCTGGCAAAACGCACGAAAGTGCTGTTTGAATGAATGCTTACGAGCCTGCTGCTGCCTACCATCGCTCAGTCAGACTGCTCTATCGAATCATAGACTTATTTATAACACACAGAAATACGAGCCTTTGGTCATTAATATGGTCGAATCCGGAAACTATCATTTCGAAAATAAAACGTTTATTATTTCAGTGAAATACGGAACCGTTTAGTATTTTATCTAACGTTTGGCATCCCTAAGTCTAAATATTCTTGTTACATTGCACAACCTTCAATGTAATGTCATAATTATGTAAAGTTCTGGCAAATTAGTTCACAATGAGCCAGGCTGCCCAAACTGTTGCATATACCCTGACTCTGCGTGCAATGAATGCAAGAAGTGACACAATTTCACCTGGTTAATATTGCCTGCTAACCTGGATTTCTTTTTAGCTAAATATGCATGTTTAAAAATATATACTTCTGTGTATTGATTTTAAGAAAGGCATTGGTGTTTATGGTTAGGTACAGTCGTCCAACGATTGTGCTTTTTTCGCAAATGCGCTTTTGTTAAATCATCCCACAGTGTTGCATCGATTATATGCAACGCAGGACACGCTAGATAAACTAGTAATATCCTCAACCATGTGTCAACCATAACTAGTGATTATGATTGATTGATTGTTTTTTATAAGATAAGTTTAATGCTAGCTAGCAACTTACCTTAGCTTCTGCTGCATTTGCATAACAGGCAGTCTCCTTGTGGAGTGCAACGAGAGGCAGGTGGTTATAGCGTTGGACTAGGTAACTGTAAGTTTGCAAGATTGAATCCCCCGAGCTGACAAGGTGAAAATCTGTCGTTCTGCCCCTGAACAAGGCAGTTAACCCACCGTTCCTAGGCCATCATTGAAAATAGGAATGTGTTATTATTAACTGAGTTGCCTAGTTAAATAAAGGTATAAAAAAACATCTAAATAAAACAAAATGTAAAAATCTGCAAAATCGGCGCCCAAAAATACCGATTTCCGATTGTTATGAAAACTTGAAATTGGCCCTAATTAATCGGCCATTCCGATTAAGCGGTCGACCTCTAGTCTATAGTGATAATTGGCAAGAGGCTGTGGCCTTGAGATTCCTGTTTGTTGGTGTATGGAATAGTAGAATCTTTAATCTTTTTAAAGCTGCATTATGTTATTCTTTTTATATTTTCTTTGTTCAAAAGCTCCAAGTCGGTAGTGGTCATCCAGTGTGAGTCAACAGTAACAATATTGTGCCTCCAGCCTACCTGAACCGCTTGTATTCGATTTCTCTGTCAGGTTGGTTTTTCCCAACAGATTTAGTGCTGTGCGTAATGAATGACGAGTTTCCGCCACAAGTTCATTGACTCAGACTGAGACAGGTGGAAAAGCTAAATTGCGTACTCTTAGCGTCATCTCGTCTCCTTCTCAAAACCCATTGGATGAAAAAGCCAGAGGTCCTGCCCCTCTGACCTTCTCCACCAATGGGTTTTGAGAAGGAGACGACAACACAAGGAGGAGTAAGCCATTGAGAGAATCTGAAACTGAAGAGAAAAGGGACGTCTATGTCCACACTTCACTAGTGGAGATGTATGACAGATGTGGGGAGCAAACGACATGTCCCTATAACCCAAAGTAACATGGAACTTTGGAGAGCCAGAAGGGAAAACAAAAGAGCCCGGGCCAAGACGATAGTGAACCTCGGATTTGTGCTTACAAACTGGAGAGGGCTAGCTCCATTGCGAAGGGATTCAAAACCGACCAAGATATTTTTCTGCTGAAACAGTAAGACAAAGTTAGCTTGCTAATATATAATTCTAGATATAAAGTAATATGTCGCTTTAGCTATTTAGTTGTAAATATGTATGCAAGTGTTATAGCTACCATGGATTACTTGTTTTCAAGCCACATTGGCAGCTAGCTAGTTTGGCTAGCTATGTTGTTTGCTAGTTGATTGCGCCTTTGGTTTGTTTCATTTGTATAAACTGTTGCTTTACTATTTAGTTGTAATATGCTATGACTATTCCTTTGACCTTGTGTTATTTCTGATGTCAGTGGTCTGAAAGCCACCCATCTGATTAGCTAGCTAGCTTCTTCACACTACTGTACTGGCACGGAATAGCCATGATCATTATTTGACAACAAAGCTCTAGATAGAAAATATTGTCAAACCAACATTTTGCTGCATTTTCAATTATGAAAGGGATCAATCGACATCAACGCCTACCAAAAGTTGTCTTTCCAGCGCCATCATTGTTGAGTATTGCCGCAGACTCAGATCAGTAAACAAAAACTTTAGCAAGGACAACAGTATTTCCCCTAGCTGGCCAAGATTTGACCTAATAATACAGTGGACATCTTCTAGTGATGGGTATCTACACTGAACAAAAATACAAACACATTTTTGTGTGACACACATGACACATTTCCAAGAATGTTACGGAGTTACAGTTCATATAAGGAAATCGGTCAATTGAAATAAATTAATTAGAACCTAATCTATGGATTCCACATCTCTGGGAATACAGTTATGCATCTGTTGGTCACATACAGTTCCTTCGGAAAGTATTCGGATCCCATTACTTTTTCCACATTTTGTTACGTTATAGCCTCATTCTTAAATAAATAAATAATAATCCTCAGCAATACCCCATAGTGAGAAAGCGGAAAAACAGGTTTTTAATTTTTAGCAAATGTATTAAAAATAAATACCTTATTTACATAAGTATTCAGACCCTTTGCTATGAGACTCGAAATTGAGCTCAGGTGCCTCCTGTTTCCATTGATCATCCTTTAGATGTTTCTAAAACTTTATTGGAGTCCACCTGTGGTAAATTCAAATGATTGGGCTTGATTTGGAAAGGCACATAACTGTCTGTTAAAAGCACAACAGCACGCTTGGAGTTGGCCAAAGGGCACCTAAAGAACTCTGGCCATGAGAAATTAGATTATCTGGTCTGTTAAAACCTAGATTGAACTCTTTGGCCTAAATGCCAAGCGTCTGGAGGAAACTGGCACCATCCCTTACGGTGAAGTATGGTGGTGGCAGCATCATGCTGTGGGGATGTTTTTCAGCGGAGCGCTCAGGACCTCAGACTGGGGCAAAGGTTCATCTTCCAAGAGGTCAACAACCCTAAGCACACAGCCAAGACAACACAGCTGTGGCTTCAGGACAAGTCTGTGAATGTCCTTGAGTGGCCCAGCTAGAGCCCGGACTTGAACCCTATAGAACATTTTTGGAGAGACCTGAAAATGGCTGTGCAGCGATGCTTCCCATCCAACCTGACAGAGCTTGAGATGATCTGCGGAGAAGAATGGGAGAAACTCCCCAAATACAGGTGTGCCAGGCTTGTACCATCATACCCAAAATAACTCAAGGCTGTAGTCGCTGCCAAAGGTGCTTCAACAAAGTACCGTGTAAAGGGTCTGAATACTTATGTAAATGTAATATTTCAGTTTATATTTTTTATAAATGAGCAAAAAGGTCAACCTGTTTTTGCTTTGTCATTATGGGGTATTGTGTGTGTGTGTCTATATATTGATGAGGGAACTTTACATTTTTTTAATCAATTGTAGAGTAAAGCTGTAACGTAACAAAATGTGGAAAAAGTCAAGTGGTCTGAAAACATTCTAAAGGCACTGTATACCTTAACATGTAGGGGTGTGGATAAAAAAAAAAGTCAGTGTCTGGTGTGACCACCATTTGCCTCGTGCAGTGTGACACATCTCCTTCACATAGAGTTGATCAGGCTGTTTGATTGTGGCCTGTGGAATGTTCTCACACCTCTTCAATGGCTGTGCGAAGTTTCTGGATATTGGCGGGAATTGGAACACGCTGTCGTACATGTTCATCCACAGCATCCCAAACCTGCTCAATGGGTGACATGTCTGAGTATGCAGGCCATGGAACTGGGACATTTTCTGCTACCAGAAATTGTGTACAGGTCCTTGCTACATGGGGCCGTGCATTATCATGAGGTGATTGCGGTGGATGAATGGCACGACAATGGGCCTCAGGTTCTCATGACTGTATCTCTGTGATTTCAAATTGCCAAAGATTAAAATGCAATTGTGTTTGTTGTCCGTACAAAGAAATACATTGAAGCATTTGCGAGTGCGACACCCTAGGCTGGTAGGGAGTGAGGGACATTAAGCGCTTAGAATTTTAAATGTTTTTTTTTGTATTAAATCATTAGTCTATAAATTGCGCATGTAGGCTATGACTTAGAATTAAATACAAATTAAACAAAAAATGCCTTATTAGGCTCAGTCTAGAGTGCCTTTTTGAATTCATTTTTAGAAGAATGAGTTTGGCCAGTCTATGGCTTCAGGCTCATGCAATGTTGCCTGGAGAGCAGGCCAGCAGCGGAGAATATCCTCTCCGTGCTTGCAGAGCCACTGGGGATGCTAAACACACTTTTGGCCACTCTTGTCACTCAGGGCAGGGATGCATTTTATTATTATAAAATAAATCTATAGGTAGGTTTAAAGGTTTTTAGGCAAAATAGCCCAATCAAAACGGAAAACTCCTTAAGTTGGAATATGCGCTATATTGACAATTTTTAGCTACCTATCTCGTTCCTTTCTTTTAGCATGTGCATGTAGTAAGTAGACCATCATGCTTTCGGGAGACTGGCCTTTTCAAATTCCACTGATTCTTTAGTTGTGGACATTACATCACCGCACTCCCACTCTTGGTCATCTTTTTAAGTCACCTTGATTTTTGCACTTGTGTGTCTTCAGTTTCTTTATGGAAATAAACTACAAATGCATGCGGGGCTTAGCATGCCCTGAGCTCATGAAGTGCGCTATTTGAGGTGTCGAGAAGGCCTACCCTCCAGCCTTTAGGAGTCTCGCTCGGCGCTCCAGTCAAATTGGGCACGTTCTGCTTCTCACTCCTCTCACCTACTCTGACTCGTACCATCTAACCGCTAGTAGCCTTGAAACACAGCACTTATTAGCAGTTCAGCACATCAGCATTTCTCGCACTGTTACACAAAATCAAGATAAACATTTAGCATCGTTGACATTGAATGTCTGTAAGCAAACTGACACAAACTCTGTTGGCAGATTGTAGTTCTAGCTAGCCACATGCTAACCAGAGTGATACTAATAACAGCAGTAAATTCAGATAATGGCTAACAAACATTGTCCTACCATCAATTTTCCATCCCCGGGACTGCCACGCCGAAGAAATATCAGCCTGTACGAGATTGAACTTACCTCAACTTTCTAGAGTTTTCTCCGTTAAAACCTATCAACTTTACTGTGGGAATTGTGATCGAATCAACGTAATATTAGCCACTTTCAATGCAACGTAACAAAACAAACTATGCAAGAGATTTTGTTGTAGGCAGAAAGCATCGGAGTAGGATTCTATTGCATTGACAGGCACCACTCAAGCCCATACTCTACACAGGCCGGTGCACCATACCCAATCAGCGCTACAGTAGGCCTACAGTACCAGTCAAAAGTTTGGACACACATACTTAAGGGTTCTTATTTTTTGGTATTTTCTACATTGTAGAATAATAGTGAAGACATCAAGACATCAAAACACATGGAATCATGTAGTACCAAAAAGGTGTTAAACGAATCAAAATATATTTGAGGTTCTTCAAAGTAACCAGCCTTTGCCTTGATGAGCTTTGCACACTCTTGGCATTGTCTCAACCAGCTTCATGAAGTAGTCACCTGGAATGCATTTCAATTGACAGGTGTCCCTTAACCTCTCTGATCTCCCCATCCCGGATCCGGTATCAGGAATACAGACTCAAGCTCATTACCATAACGCAACGTTAACTATTCATGAAAATCGCAAATGAAATGAAATAAATATGCCATCTCTCAAGCTTAGCCTTTTGTAAACAACACTGTCATCTCAGATTTTCAAAATATGCTTCTCAACCATAGGAAAACAATAATTTGTGTAAAAGTAGCTAGCTAGCGTAGCATTTAGCGTTAGCATTAGCGTTAGCATCCAGCACGCAACATTTCAACAAAAACATAAAAGCCTTCAAATAAAATCATTTACCTTTGAAGAACTTCTGATGTTTTCAATGAGGATACTCTCAGTTAGATAGCAGATGCTCAGTTTTTCCAAAAAGATTCTTTGTGTATTAGAAATAGCTCCGTTTTATACATCACATTTGGCTACCAAAAAAACCTGAAAATTCAGTCCTCAAAACGCGAACTTTTTTCCAAATTAACTCCATAATATCGACTGAAAACATGGCAAACGTTGTTTAGAATCAATCCTCAAGGTGTTTTTCACATATCTCTTCATTGATATATCGTTCTTGGAAGCATGGTTTCTCCCCTCAATCAAATGGAAAAGTACAAGCAGCTGGCAATTGCGCACCGAATTCCACGCAGGACACCAGGCGAACACTTGGAAAATGTAGTCTCTTATGGTCAATCTTCCAATGATATGCCTACAAATACGTCACAATGCTGCTAACACCTTGGGGGAACGACAGAAAGTGTAGGCTCATTCCTTGCGCAATCACAGCCATATAAGGAGACAATGGAAAACAGAGCTTCAGAAATTCTGCTAATTTCCTGGTTGACGCATCATCTTGGTTTCGCCTGTAGAATGAGTTCTGGGGCACTTACAGACAATATCTTTGCAGATTCTGAGACTTCAGTGTTTTCTTTCAAAAACTGTCAAGAATATGCATAGTCGAGCATCTTTTCGTGACAAAATATTGCGCTTAAAACGGGAACGTTTTTTATCCAAAAATGAAATGGCGCCCCTAGAGATCCAACAGGTTAAGTTAATTTGTGGAAGTTCTTTCCTTTTTAATGTGTTTGAGCCATTCAGTTGTGTTGCAACAAGGTAGGGGCGGTATACAGAAGATAGCCCTATTTGGTAAAAGACCAAGTCCATATTATGGCAAGAAAAGCTCAAATAAGCAGAGAGAAATGATAGTATCATTCTTTAAATACATGGTCAGTCAATAACAAAAATGTCAAGAACTTTGAAAGTTTCTTCAAGTGCAGTTGCAAAAACCATCAAGCACTGATAACTGGCTCTCATGAGGACCGCCACAGGAAAGGAAGACCCAGAGTTACCTCTGCTGCAGAGGATAAGTTCATTAGTTAACTTCACCTCAGATTCCAGCCAAATAAATGCTTCACAGAGTTCAAGTAACAGACACATCTCAACATCAACTGTTCAGAGGAGACTGCGTGAATCAGGCCTTCATGGTCAAATTGCTGCAAAGAAACCACTACAGGAGGACACCAATAAGAAGAGACTTGGTTGGGCCAAGAAACACGACCAATGAACGTTAGGCCGATGGAAATTTGTCATTTGGTCTGATGAGTCCAAATTTGAGATTTTGGGTTCCAACCGCCGTGTCTTTGTGAGACGCAGAGTAGGTGAACAGATGATCTCCGTGTGGTTCCCACCGTGAAGCATGGAGGAGAAGGTGTATTGGTGCTTTGCTGGTGACCCTGTCTGATTTATTTTGAATTCAAGGCACATTCTGCAACGATGCGCCATCCCATCTGGTTTGCGCTTAGTCCCACTATCATTTGTTTTTCAACAGGACAATGACCCAACACACCTTCAGGCTGTGTAAGGGCTATTTGACCAAGATATGGAGTGCTGCATCAGATGACCTGGTCTCCACAATCACCTGACTTCTATTCAATTGAGATGGCTTGGGATGAGTTGGACCACAGAGTGAAGGAAAAGCAACCAAGTAACCTAAAGCAACAAGTGCTCAGTATTTGTGGGAACTCCTTCAAGACTTTTGGAAAAGCATTCCATGTGAAACCTGGTTGAGTGAATGCCAAAAGTGTGCAAAGCTGTCATCAAGGCAACGGGTGGCTACTTTGAAGAATCTCAAATATAAAATATATTTATTTATAAATATAAAATATATTTATATATTTTTTTAATGGTTACTGAATTAAGAGTTATGTTTAGGTTTGTCTTCACTGTTCTACAATGTAGAAAATAGTTAAAAATAAAGAACTGGTACTGTATATGCAAGTACACCATTGCCATATGTGGATCTGTGCCATTCACTTTGAACTGGATTGCTTTTTTACAGCATAAGCGGTCATGAGTAGATGCTTTTGTTTTGAGATCAGAGTTAAATTTAAGCGATGTGCACATTTGACATTTGTTCATATCCTTCGCTAATTAGTGAGATATTAGCCAAGTTATAGATCATTTGTAGTCAACAATGTGGGAGTGATTGCTTCTGACAAAGAGCACCAAACGTGTTAATTTTAGACATCTTTGAAAGCGAGTCAGGTAAAGAGCTTTTCTTTGTCTTAAAGGGGCAGTGTATTTTGAGACGGGCTTGAATAAGCTAAGTTTTCAGTCACCTGGTCTGAAGGACAAGTGGATAAACGGGTCAATGTCAATCCCTGCATGTTTTTAATAAAAGTAATGGAATGTAGGCCTACATTGAACACCACTCTGGCTGCTACTGTAGGCTGAACAATAACGGCTATTTCCATGTTGGAATGTTATGTGATGCAATTTCTATTTATTTTTTTGTTGATTGTATACCACTCTGGTAGGCCTACATTATGATCAAAGAGCCACAGTTTTAAGTGGTCAAGTAAGCTACTAACTTAAAGTGAGTACTGCCTCTGTGTTCACAGTAAACGTGCGCCGGAAGTTACAATTTTCACAGTGTTCCAGTTTGTGCTCAGCAGACCTGAAATCTGCTTGGTGAGGGAAAAATGTAGGGAACATTGGCTACCATTGATATCCTGCAAGTTATATTGGCCAATAAAGCAAAAATAAGGACCTTGAAAATTGACAATGACATCCGATTATGATATTTGACCATTCATTTCTGCAAAACATGGAGTATTCTGTTGATTTTAGTTATTGTATCTGTGTGAGTGGGCCAGTTCGTTTTGCATGGCTCGGTGCACTTAGATAGCTGACTTTGTTTTTATCATCGAACCAAAAACATAACATGACAACTCCTAGGCCCCTTTAGTACCTTCTTAGCCAATTTTCACATCCATCACTGAAGCCACCCGCCATGGTGTCAGTGGACTTGGAGCCTACATTGACTGTGGGCACAGAACCGGTTTCAGCTTCATAGCGAATACACTCTTCCACTGTTGGTAGATAGTGTAATCGTTCGGGACAAAGTGAGGCCCTCATATGACTGAAGCACAAGGGGTTCCCCTGACCCAGTAAGACTTTATTCCCCTCTTGACCAAACATGCATGCCGGTAAACAGTGCGTTGCCGACACCAGCAGGCCGTTCCTCTCTGAATGTCAAAGCCACAGTGTATTGTTGGTATATTACTTTTTGATACATGTATTTTCGCAACTTTTTTTTCAAATCAACATTTGCATAAATAACGTTTAAAAATGTTTTTGATTATCATCAATCCACGATGTTAGGTTTGTGGAAATATATTGTGCAACCTGTTCTTTTAAATCTTCAGATGGAAAAATGTTATTTATCAAAATGAGCAGCCTGGGAGTCTATCACCTATAGGTCTATGGTTTTTAAGTTAAATATGCTGTTGAGCCCAACTTTGAGCACTGGACATTCCCCTTTTTCTCTATGTAGCCTAAAGCAGCCCCAGCAGCTGCCCAGCCTTCCAGTGCTACCACGACCACCACCTCCAGCACTACAGTCCCCACAGTACCCGCTGCTGCCTTGTCAGGCTCAGATAACCCACCCGAGGGGGGCAAACCAGAGGACAAACCAGCTGAGGAGAGGCCCTCCAACACCTCAGCCCCAGCATCAACTCCAACCAGGTAGGCCTGGGTCGGCAGTCAATGGCTCTCTAATTGCAAACCTATTCCGTATACACAGTGTACAAAACTAATTAAATCTTTCCATGAGACTGTCCCGGTGAAAGCTATGATCCCATATTGATGTCACTGGTTAAATCCACTTGAATCATTGTAGATCAAGGGGAGGAGACATGTTAAATAATTATTTTTAAGCATTGACTCAATTGAGACATGGAGTGTGCATGTGTGCCATTGATGGTGAATAGGCAAGACAAAAGATTGAAGTGCCTTTGAACGGGTAGTAAGTGCCTGGCGTTTGAATGTGTCAAGAACTGCAACGCAGCTTGGTTTTTCATGCTCAATTTTCTGTGTGTCAAGAATGGTCCACCAACAAAAGGACATCCAGCCAACACAACTGTGGGAAGCATTTGAGTCAACAGCGTCCCTGTGGATCGCTTTCGACACCTTGCCCAGACAAATTGAGGCAGCCTCGCTGCCATTAGGTACCGAGATGAGATCCTCAGTGGGTGCAAGTGAATATTGGGAAGGTGTCCCTAATGTTTTGTTCACAGGCCCTGGTCTTGTTCCCTATATAGTTCACTGTTTGACCAGAGCCCTATTGCCTATAGTGCAATACCCCCCCTAAATTATTGAACTACACATAGGAAGTAGGGGGGTACCATTTGGGATGTAGCCACTGTTACATTTGGCCTGGGTCATTAATAGGAAGCTGCTGTTTCCAGAGTCATGTTCGACGGTAGCCACATGCAAAACGTTAACTGAGATTGCATTCTTATTGGAAATGGGGACGTTTTAGATTCCGCTAGTGTCGGTTATAGTATAATTAATATCTCCTAATGGTTGTATTTTATGAGAACAGATCATGGTACAATGGAACAGTACTCTCATCAGCTTTATATGCCTTCTCTTTCAGTTCGTCTGGTCTCTTGGCCAATGTGAACATGTTCGAGGAGGCAACTTCTGCTCTAGGTAAATGGTCCTCCTGATATGAGTTAACCCAATTTTGTGAATGGATTATAATCTGAAAACATACTTTCTCTTTTGTAGTTAGGTCTATAGCTATGTCTTAATATTGTCTTCCCTGTAGAAATATATATATATATATATATATTAGGGCTATTCCTTTCACTTTTTTTTATCTATCTCTCAATCTGTTTTCATTAGGCTGTTTATCCTAGTGAATGTCATCTGAAGTTTTCAAGAGTCTCCCTGATCAAAATGGCATCTGATTGGTTGGTTGTTCTTCCTGCTCCTCAGTGACAGGCCAATCATATGAGAACATGGTGACCGAGATGATGCTGATGGGCTATGAGAGGGAGCAGGTGGTGGCATCACTCCGAGCCAGCTTCAACAACCCAGACAGAGCTGTGGAGTACCTGCTTACAGTAAGTACCTCCCATCACTCCATCCACTTCTCCAGTCTGACACCCCTTTTTTATTCTGAATGGTTTAGTCTAAAAGTGATATAATATGACAGTGACCACGTTTTCATGCGCACAATATTCCGGATAGTAGCTCATATTCCGCTCGCCGTTGATTATCCTTGAGGTGTTTCTACATCTTGATTAGAGTCCACCTGTGGTAAATTCAATTGATTGAACATGATTTGGAAAGGCACACCCCTATCTGTATAAGGTCCCACAGTTGACAGTGCATGTCAGAGCAAAAACTGTGAGGTCGAAGGAATTGTCCGTAGAGCTCCGAGACAGGATTGTGTCAGATCTGGGGAAGTGTACCAAAAAATGTCTGTAGCATTGACGGTCCCAAAGAACACCGTGGCCTCCATCATTCTTAAATGAAAGAAGTTTGGGACCACCAAGACTCTTCTTAGAGCTGGCGGCAGGCCCATAAAGGACTGAATACCATGCCTCACGACTGGAGGAAACCTGGCACCATCCCTACGGTGAAGCATGGTGGTGGCAGCATCATGCTGTGGGGATGTTTTTCAGAGGAAGGGACTGGGAGACTAGTCAGGATCGAAGGAAAGATTGCCGGAGAAAAGTACAGAGAGAACCTAATCCACAGTGCTCAGGACCTGGCGGCATCGGTTCACCTTCCAACTGGAGAGACCTGAAAATAGCTGTGCAGCGACGCTCCCCATCCAACCTGACAGAGCTTGAAAGGATCTGCTGAGAAGAATGGGAGAAACTCCCCAAATACAGGTGTGCCGAGCTTGTAGCGTTATACCCAAGAAGACTCAAGGCTGTAATTGCTGCCAAAGGTGCTGCAACAAAGTTCTGAGTAAAGGGTCTGAATATATATGTAAATGTGATATTTCAGGTTTTTCTTTTTTTTTTGTCTCCCCGAAAATGTGAATGCTACTGTAATGTTGTCTTTGACACTTATGCAAGCAGAAGGTAAGAACCACATAAAATATGCACCCAGACGAACTGAAGTCTTATCAGAAACGTGTTTCATTGTTTTCTCAGCTTTTAATTTCCTTAAAATCAGTCAAACGGATAACTTTTGGACATTTTGCACAGGACCAATCTCTCCACTGTTTTGGAGTTATTGCATTTGTTCCTTGGTCCCTAAAAGACATTCAGCAGTGTTTAACTAGATTACTAATGCATTCATTCTGTCAATGTAAGACATTATTCTGGTGAGCACTACTTTATTTAGTCTTCTGGGGCAACAATTTATGACAGAATTGAAGCTGCATGTGTCTAACGATTGGCTAGTTGACAGAAATAATAATAATAATACGGCCTACAAAGTGTCAGACATTATAAGCAGGAAGTTGTCTAAATTTGGGGTGAAAGTAGCCAGTAGGCTATACGATCCTGTTCGGAGTATCAGCAAAATACATTATGGAGTTATGGTGTATCGAACTGTGCGGGTAGCCTACTTTTTTAAAATGATATACAAAACTGAGGATGCGCAGACTACAAAAAAAACAGTAAATGGGATAAGATGATGCCACAGATCAGCGTGTCTTTTCTGGGTTTCTCAATTTTTGTATTATTTTTTACCTTTATTTTACTAGGCAAGTCAGTTAAGAACAAATTCTTATTTTCAATGACGGCCTAGGAACAGTGGGTTTAACTGCCTGTTCAGGGGCAGAACGACAGATTTGTACTTTGTCAGCTCGGGGATTTGAACTTGCAACCTTTCGGTTACTAGTTCAACGCTCTAACCACAATGCATAGTACTTGAGTATCCCGAATAGTAACGGTATATTGGTGTGCATGTTAACATGGTCATTGACTCAAAATATCCCGTTTTTTTTTTTTTTTTGTGTGCTCTTTGACGGTTTTCATCCATGTGTTTCTTTGAGCTGAGATGATGGAGCTAGATTCCTCCACCCTGTCTGGCAGCTCTAATGTATCTCCTGTGGTTGTTCTTCAGGGGATCCCAGCTGGGGAGGAGGGCCATGTGAGTGCTGACCCAGTGGTGCCCCCTGTGGGTGGAGGAACTCCAGCTCTGAACACAGGCAGTATGACCACCCCAGCCAGCACAGGCTCCCTAGCCAGCGCTGCAACAGGAGGTGTGTGTGTGCCTGCTTCTCCACTATACGCATGCACATGTGTAACAACACTTCTGTATGCAGTGCACACACAAATGGCATTTGACGGCTTTCTATTCTTTTCCTTTGAATAATAAAGAGATGCCCTATGTGCTGCACTGTATCAATTGTTCTATGCCATAAATGGTTTGGCACACTGGAGTTTAGAACACTAGTGTGCTGCTGTGTGGAAGAGGAATGTAGAACTTTGGGAACAAAGAACATACAAAATGGACCTGTAGAAATAGAACATGGAAATGGAACATAGAACTGTGTGGATTGGAAATAGAACAGTGCCATTGTCCTTCTATGGTGTGACCTCCGATCCCCTCTCTCCCTCTCCTGTGTTTCCAGCCAACCCTCTGGGGTTCCTGGTTAACCAGCCCCAGTTTCTCCAGATGAGACAGATCATCCAGCAGAACCCCTCTCTGCTCCCTGCCTTACTACAGCAGATAGGGAGGGAGAACCCCCAGCTTCTGCAAGTATGGACAACACACTCACACAAACGCCTCGATTTACAGTCTGTCTCTCCGATATACTCCCGAATCTCTGGCCTCTTGATGATAGACAATTATTCCACAATTTTGTAGTTGAACTGGCTACAATGAGCAGTGAAATTGATGGAATTCCAGTCCTTCTGCCAAATACATTTGTCTGTGTCATTTAGCTCCCCAGGCCTCTCATGCATATTGAAGGAATGAGATCAGAGCCTGAAGGCATAGCAGCAGATCCCCTCTGTGATACTGTTGTGTGTCCCAAATGGTACCCTATTCTCTTTATAGTGCATTACTGTTGACTAGAGCCCTATGTGAACTCTGGTCAAAAGTAATGCACTATAAAGGTAATAAGGTGCCATTTGGGAAGCAGAATGTGTTCAGCCTCAAACCAACCTCTGGTCAGCTGTAATTACCTGGGATTTATTCAATGATGTGAAATGTTCATAATGTTGTAGGTATCAAAGGTTCTTGGAACCACTGGCCTGGACTGGTGCGTTGATCAAATCTAAACCATCAGATTCATTTGTAGAGGGGCTGCACTCAATGTTGCTGGTAGAAATGTAATGTGTAGAACTGTGACTAACAGTTGGCTCATATGACACTTACCTGATCTGTACAATGCATTTCTATCTGAACGTTGAGTCTGTTGCTCTTTCCTGAACAAACCCCTGATCACTCTCTCCATGGGTGTGTTCATTATGTACCAAACGGAGGAAAACTGAGTAAAGCAAGAAGGGACTACTTAGAATCGGTCTAAGAAAGGCCTGTTTTCCGTTGTTTTTCTGTTGTGTGCCCTAATGAACACAATCCTGTTTGTCTGTTTCCCTTTCAGCAAATCAGCAGCCACCAAGAGCAGTTCATCCAGATGCTGAACGAGCCAGCCCAGGAGGGGGGTCAGGGAGGAGGAGGAGTAGGTGGTGGTGGAGGAGGAGGTGTTGGAGTGGGGGTCGGTGGGGAGGCTGGAAGTGGCATGAACTATATTCAGGTCACACCCCAGGAGAAGGAGGCCATTGAGAGGGTAAGAAAGGAGGGAATCTCACAAGCCAAGATGACTGTTGATAAGTGGCTACAGTTGAAAATTTGCTAGTTAGCTAAATAATTTACAGAAATGCTGATTTAATTTTAATTATTTAAAAAATATATATAATTTAAAAAGAAAGTTAAATAAATTGAGTAAACATAGCGATTCTCTGGTACTTTTGTATTGTTTTTAGCCAATAGTTCTGAAAGTAGCGCTCACGAGCCAAAAGTGGTCACCAAAAATGGTGTACTACGTCACATACTGTATACAGTGCATTTGGAAAGTTCAGACCCCTTCTGTTTTTCCACATTTTGTTATGTTATACAGCCTTATTCTAAAATTGATTAAATATAGTGTTTTCCCTCAATCTACACACTACCCCATAATGACAAAGGGAAAACAGGTTTTTAGAAAATGTTTTATTTATTCAAACGGAAAAAACGGATACCTTATTTGCATAAGTATTCAGACCCTTTGCTATGAGACTCAATATTGAGCTCAGATGCATCATGTTTCCATTGATCATCCTTGAGAAGTTTCTCCAACTTGATAGACCTGTGGTAAATTCAATTGATTGGACATGATTTGGAAAGGCACACACCTGTCTATAAAGGCCCCACGGTTGACCGTGCATGTCAGCAAAAACCAAGCCATGAGGTCAAAGGAATTGTCCGTGAAGCTCAGACAGGATTGTGTCGAGGCACGGATCTGGGGAAGGGTACCAACAAATGTTTGCTGGATTGAAGGTCCCCAAGAACACAGTGGCCTCCATCATTCTTAAATGGAAGAAGTTTGGAACCACCAAGACTCTTCCTATAGCTGGCCAAACTGAGCAATCGGGGGAGAAGTGCCTTGGTCAGGCAGGTGACAAACAACTCGATGGTCACTGACAGAGCTCCAGAGTTCCTCTGTGGAGATGGGAGAACCTTCCAGAAAGACAACCATCTCTGCAGCACTCCACCAATCAGGCCTTAATGGTAGAGTGGTCAGTCGGAAGACATGTGGTCAGTTAAAGAAGGGAGGACTCTTCCTCAACTGTAATCGGTTCTGGATAGGATTCAGAAAGGACTGTTAATTTGTTACTAGGTAAATGGAACATGACAGCCCGCTTGGAATTTGTCTCTCACACCATGAGAAGGACTCTCACACCATGAGAAATAAGATTTCATCTGGTCTGATGAAACCAAGATTGAATTCTTTAGCTTGAATGCAAGCATTACGTCGGGAGGAAACCTGGCACCATCCCTGCGGTGAAGCATGTTGGTGGCAGCATCCTGCTGTGGGGATGTTGTTCAGGGACTGGGAGACTAGTCAGGATCGAATGAACGAAGCAAATGACAGAGAGATCCTTGATGAAAACCTGCTCCAGAGCGCTCAGGACCTCCAACAGGCTCAATCTTCACCTTCCAACAGGACAACAAACTCTAAGCGCACAGCCAATACAACGCAGGAGTGGCTTCGGTAAAAGTCTGAATGTCATTGAGTGGCCCAGCCATAGCCTGGACTTGAACCCGATCGAACATTTCTGGAGAGACCTGAAAATAGCTGTACAGCGACGCTCCCCATCCAAACTGACAGCGCTTGAAAGGCTCTGCAGGGAAGAATGGGAGAAACTCCTCAAATAAAGGTGTGCGAAGCTTGCAGCTTCATACCAGAAGTCTCAGGGCTGTAATTGCTACTAAAGGTGCTTCAGCAAAGTACCTAGTAAAGAGTCTGAATACTTATCTAAATGATTTCATTTTTTTATTCATACGTTTAAAAAAAAATTGCATTGTGGTTTTGGGGTATTATTAGTAGATGGATGACTGAAGATTCTATTTTAGTATAAAGCTGTAACAAAATGTGGAAAAAGTAGAGGGGTCGGAATACTTTCTGAATGCACTGTATATCAATCTAGAACAGGATTATGTGTTATGGATGCAATTTGAAAGGAATTGATAGACTGCTCGCTTGTGCACAGATTTAATACGATGTTAGCGTGATGGGCTGTTTTTCACTCTGCAGCTGCAATAAAAAAATCTTTACAATTAAATATGGTGACCCCTGAAAGCAAGATGGAGATGGGTGTATTAGACGCGCATTCAGTCTTTTACTGTAGCATAGACTATGCAAATGTAGGTCCACTTGTCAGAAAAAAGTCTACGTGCATCGTGAACTGCGCTCCATAATGAGGTGGGCGATCTGTCACCACCCTGAACGTTGATGATTCATCATGCAGAGGCCGTAGAGATGACGGCTGTGAACATTGCATATAATTTAACAGTTCCATTTCACGCCAAGCTGTTCATATAAATCATTTTATAAACTGGATGGTTTGAGCCCTGAATGCTGATTGGCTGACCGCCGTGGTATATCAGACTGTATACCAGGGGTATGACAAAACCCGTGGTTTACTGCTCTAAATACGTTGGTAACCAGTTTATAAAAGCAGTAAGGCATCTCGTGGTATATAGCCAATATACCATGGCTACGGGCTGTGTCCTGGCATGCCGCGTTGCGTCGTGCTTAAGAACACCCCTTAACCGTTGGGGTGGCAGGTAGCTTTGTGGTTGGACTAGTAACCGAAAGGTTGTGAGATCGAATCCCTGAGCTGACAAGGTAAAAATCTGTCATTCTGCCAACAATAGCTACTCTATTTTGAGTCATAAAAGTGCATTGAAATTACGTAGGAACTGTGCACACTTTGGAGAGGTGTGTGGCCACTTGGAGACACCAGTTAGTCCTCTCACTCAAACCATTGTATTTTTTTTGTCTGCACCTACCCCACCGTTTCCAATAATATTCTTATGTTACTGAATATGTCGAGAGTATTTTCAGATTTGATCAACGAATGCAGTGAAAATTACACTAAATGCAAATTGAACACAATCATCAGTGTAACGTTTGGATTCAGTCTTGTCAGGTGAACTGTTGTCCTCAGCTTGGGTCAAATGTTCCTATAATCTCAACTGTTTCCTTTCAGTTGCTACTATGCTTGTGCATATGTATTTCATATTTCTTTAAAAAACATTTCAATTTAGCCCTACCCATATTGTCCAATTCTCACTAGTGTAAAGGGTTTAGTGACGTGTTGATTTCAGACTGCATTGTTTTCAACTGAAGATGCATGAATAAATGCCTATTTCTGGGAATAGGAATGTAAAATCAATCCTGTCATCGCTATTCAGGAATGTTGTTTATGTCATTTCAATATTGACTCTGTCTGTTTTGTCTTACAGCTAAAAGCCCTAGGATTCCCTGAAGGACTTGTTATACAGGCCTACTTTGCCTGTGAGAAGAATGAGAACTTGGCCGCTAACTTCCTCTTACAACAGAATTTTGACGATGACTAAAAAGGGAGCCATGATAGTCATTTCGGTCCTTATTTTTTTTTCTCTACTTTTTGATCAATATTGGATGAGCATAAATAAAACATGGCCTTCGCATTTTCCAAAATTTTACATAATACATATTTTTTTTGTGAAATAAAAGCTGTTACTCTGATCACCTTGAGTAAAAGCTACTTGGTTCATCAGATATCACCTGTGTGCTACCCGTTTGTTTATTTTTTTATTTGGCTAAAGACCAACATGATTGTTTCTCATAAGGAAATTAATACTGGTTTAAAAGGTTGATCGCAGAATGTAGTTATAAGAGGAGTAGTTATACAAGTATGTGATTGGGCCATTTGTTATTGCATATTCATATACATCATTGTTCTTGTTTGATAGTGTTTTTCTTTGTCTCAATTGACCAGTATAGGGATCCCAGTACATAATAAAAACTGCAGTTTTAAATGACATTTTTAAACAAGCAACATTGTTATTTTGCCATTTTCATATTTTTTGTTAAACTTCCAACAAACTTAAAGTGAATTGCATGAGCTACAGCAGATTTAAAAAAGGCAACTGTACAAATATGGGAAGTACTGATGTTTCATGCAGCCTGAAAATAGCAAATTATCCTAGTTCTTTCAGACCTCTAAAGGTATGTATATGACTTCCGTAGCTCATAGTAAGTAGCCTTGTGTTTACAGTTATTATCCACTTGATTTACTGTCATTTTTACAAAGAAATAAAACATTTCAACAGAGTAATGCTATTTTGTTTAGTCTTTTAAAGAGGGCTGGTGTAAGCAGCTCTTTTGACCGTTGACTCTATGAATAACACTAGGAAAATAATATTGTTGCTCTTATTTGAAGATCCATTTGTGTCGGAGTCTCTACTAGTTTTCCACACAATATAAGTATTTATTTATTTATTCCTTCTCCAATTGGTATGCAGTCATCTGAAAATGCCTACAAAAGGATGCCATTTTAGATTATTGCGATGCACCCATACACCAATGACTTGTACACAATTTGTACAGTACACCCCACCCACCACCACACCTTCTCAAGCAGACGACTGAGACCAGCAGGGGGCAGCATAGACTGCAACATACGTCTTGAAAGTTTCTTCCAAACCACTGAGGTGTGTGTTCAACATCAGGGTTGAGTGAGGTTGATTTGAATTAAAGCCAGTCAATTCAAGAAGGAAGCTAAAATTCCAACTTCACTATTGTAAAATGTTATATTCCTTCTAAATAAGAACCTATTCAAGTTTTCAATTTGTATCTTCAATTCAAATCACTTTCTGAAATTACTGACATTTGTCTGACTCAATTACACTTTGTACATTATGAGAAAGTGTGGAGTTTGTCATCATTGTGCATCTGTGTATAAGTTTCTAATTTACATTTCTTAACTAACTTTTATGACCATTATCTAGTCCTTTGTCTCACTTGTTTGAGATGTTTTATTTATTTCCCTTAAATGAGTAATTCTCTCCCTGTCTCCACTCATTGAGAAACAGACCCTAAATGTCAGTTGAACATTCGTGTCAACCAGGTTTCCATTCAATCTTTTTATGCAAGTAAAGAAAAATTGTTGACAAAATATGCTAGACAAAGCTGGATAATTTTATCGGTCAAATTTGTTGGTACTACCACTTGGGAAAGCATCCAGTTTATTAGGCTACAGATGAAATAGTTATGATCTTCGCAGGGTGGTGAAAGTGCACGTTGATGAGCTTGATGCTTCTTTCCAATAAATATTGAGTGTCTTATTCTGGGGACATGATGAATCAATGCTTGGTTGTATAACCGATGTGAAATGGCTAGCTAGTTAGCGGTGGTGCGCACTAATAGCGTTTCAATCGGTGACGTCACTTGCTCTGTGACCTTGAAGTAGTGATTCCCCTTGCTTTTGTGGAGCGATGGGTAACGCTGCTTCGTGGGTGACTGTTATGTGAAGAGGGTCCCAGGTTTGCGCCCGGGCATGGGTGAGGGGACGGTCTACAGTTATACAGTTGCTGTTTCACAAATAAAAATAATCTTGCTCTTATCCATAAAAAGCTAATGTAGTTAATTAACCTACCCTCATCTGCTAACTGTTGGCTAGAGCACATTTTGCTATATAAAGCAAATAATTTTGTGACAAAACCATCAGTTGACAATGATGGAAACCCATTTAGACTTATCTGTAACAAGTCCAATTGATGGAAACATCTCTGGGAAAATGTGCATATTGTTTTTATGCAGATTTAGAATATTCGCATGAAAATCTGCCGCCATTTGGATGGAAACCCTAGCTTATGACATGTCAATGATATTCTCAAAATTCACCCCTATGAATTTTGATTTAGTTCAATTTAAAACTAGGATATGAAACAGATGAAGAATGGGACTGAAGGGACATTTGATTTATGCAATGCCAATTTTGACAGGACAGCAACATGATTAATTAAACTCGTAAAATGCAACTGAGCGTTATGAAGAGAGACTTATGTTAAATAAATAAACTAAAATAAAGGTTATATGAGTATTTCTTAGTCTTCAAGATCTGTGAGTCAATATGACAATATTTAAGTCAAAGAGAAGTCACATTAAGAATAAAGGTTGTAAAAACATACTTGGGCAGTTGCCCCTATACAGATCTAGGATCAGCTTTCCCTCCACACCTAAGTGGGAGAAATACAAAATTGACCCAGGACCAGTGTCTAGGGGCAACTTCACACTACTCCCACACATCTAGCCAGTAGCCACCTACAGTACCAGGAAGTTTCCTGTGATCTGATAAGGCCATTTGCTGAGCAGGTACCAGCAGGTTTCTGTGTGATTGTTCCCTAAACATCATGTTAGCTTTCTTCCGTTACATCAGCATGCCTGGGTGACTCATCTCACCCTGTTGCCCTGATAAACAAGGCCATTTTACTTACATTCAAATCTTTCCTGTATTGTTTATGATCATGTCCAAATATAACAGAATTAGACATGATTTTGTTTGATCTTTCAATAAAAATCTTCACAAATGATAGTTTACCCACCTTTTTATTTTGCGAATAGGGTTTAGGCCTAGGTTATTTTGCATTATGGGTTTACCTACGTATTTACCTACGGTGATCAGGGCACTTTTGCACTTTACCACTACGTCCCTGATGATAATGTAAATTCGGTATTGCACCTTCAATTCTTCCCTCAACAGACCACTTTTGACCAGGAAACTGTTGACCTTAAGAAGCTGCTTCTGTCTTCCTGAAAAATTGACCATTGGAAATAATCCACGGATCTTAACTTCTGGATGCCAGTCACAGCGTACCTGTCTGGCTTGCCAAGTCCTGAATAGTATACACTGAAAAATGCCATTACCATTCAAATATGCTTTCCTTCCTGCGTCTCAGAGCAGAAAGACGTTTTTGGTGTTGAAGAGAGACAGTAAAGTCGATGGGTTCAAAGTAGCTGGAGGGGAGAGAGAGAGACAGAAAGAGAGCTTCAGGAGAGTGCTAAAGCATTGGCTAGGGAAGGGAAGACACCTCTTTTCAATATGTACTGCTGGATCTGGACGGAGAGGCGGAGTCGGTCCGGAGGAAGACTTCTGGTCCACACAGGGTTGTGAACAGGCTTTTTAGTTGAGAGTGGGAATACAGCCTAGAACTCATTCCTGATTTTTTTTTTCTCTTCTTACTCCTATCAAATCCCTCAAGCAGCTTGCTTATGAACATTCTGTTGACTTTATGTGAAGGTCCCATTGTGAACCAACCATGCCAAGTGTTGCTTAGCCAAATAGCCTCTCGATCCCAGCATACCAGTTAAACTACCAACCACTCAGCTGTAATGCCCGTTTCCAAGTTTTAACATGACACAGTGGGAACATCAGAAGTCCATTACGTGTCATTGTAACCTGTTGTAGGTAATGTATCTTATATTCATTAACATCTATAAAGTCGACAACATGCCATATACAATTGAAACCAAATGACCCTTTTGGCTTTTGGAGAGTATAGTGTGCATTGATATATATACACACATACGCATACATGCACACACATAATCCGCACACACACACACAGAAAGTTTTCTCTCTACGTTGTACAGATCAGGCCGTGCAGTGCCAGAGGTATGTGAGAGAAGCTGCCCTGGCTCTGTGGTTTGTGTCAGTTTCAAATGTTCTGTGAAAAACATTGCTGCTGCTACACACGTATGCCTCTCTAGATAATGATAATGCTCCCGTTGGTTTTCTACACATTACCTTCAGTATATAATCAACCAGGTGAATGTGATGAATGACGCTATTGGGGAGGTGAAATGTTGCTGGTGATGGTTTACCTCTGTGCGAGTTTTTTTTAAAACTTTCCTACAGAACTATAATGATTATAAATGGGCAGTACCAGTCACTATAGTCATAAAGATCACCCAGAGTGTAAATAAGTGCATAATTACATAGTTCTGATTCCTGCTCTTAGATATTATAGCTAGATTGATGTTTAAACACAGAGACAGGCAGCCATTTACACTCGCACCCAGATCCATGACATCAAAGGCATGCAGTGTGTGTGTGTTATTGAGAGCAGCAGGAGAAGATGTGTAGGACCTTAGTATTGCTCTTGGACCGGAGCCAGAGCTGCAGATGGTCCTGGTTTGTGTTTGTGCAAAATGGCTGTGAGGCTCACGCTTCCCAAGTGACCATGACGAAACACAGCAAAATCAACACGCAGCACGCCAGCACCAGACCAGACTACACACACACACACACACATACACGCACACACAAACCAGACTCCACTCCAGCAGGCCCAGCCTCGGGTCAGCAAAAGCAGTCAAACTCCTCTGAGAGTTCCGGGTCGTGCTTTTATTAAGTGGCACTGTTAAGACTCTAACTGTTAAGTCACATCGCCTCGATCTGCAATACTCCCTCAAGGAGTTCCCTTAGAAAAACCCCACGGCTTTCTTGTAGTGGTTAGCTTTGCATGTGCGTCACTGTCAATGGCAACAATAACAGCTCTAATGAAGGATGCCTACGTAGGTAAGTAGACGGGCCTGCTTTGGACCTACCTACACAAAGTGCACTACCTTAGCAACAACAAACAATAACAACAAGGAGAGAGGGAACCCTGCCTGCCCGGGAGTTCCTCTGGAATGCTAAGCTCCAGTCCACCCTGATGTTTGTAGTCTCAAAAAGGAGGTTGTCTTGGCGACAGGGGGGGGGGGGGGGGTGTCTTTGAGGGAAGCCCCACATCTTGCTGAAGTTGCTGTTTGGATTGTCACGGTGCAAAGTTCTTGGAAGTAGAAACAACTAGTCGGCAGCCACACCTTGTGTTGGTTCAGGTCTAGTTTACACTGCAGACAGGGCTTTTGTTGTGGCATGTGTCGAGGCTCTATAGAGATATTCCAAAGTTTGGGCGGAAGGACACACCATAAAGGGAATGAATGGGTTGTTAAATAAAAAAAAATAAAAAAAGTAGTACCTTTCAGAGACTGGGTGAAAGAGTTGAACCTTCATATGGTTTCTTGAATGAACCGCAGATTGTTTATCTTTGTAGAAGGAAGTCTAGTTTCGTTTATTAGGATATCCATTAGCTACTACACATGCAGCAGCTACTCTTCCTGGGGTCCACATGTACAAAACAGTAATAGACAAAAACAACAGAAAATATGACATTAAATTCAAAATAAAATAAGACAAAAGTTTGGACCACCTAGTCATTCCAGGGTTTCTCTTTACTTTTACTATTTTCTACATTGTAGAATAATAATGAAGACATCAAAACTATGAAATAACACATACTGTACGGAATCATGTAGTAACCAAAAAAGTGTGAAACAAATCAAATGATATTTTAGATTTTAGATTCTTCAAAGTAGCAACCTTTTGCCTTGATGACAGCTTTGCACACACCCATCAGCGTTGCAGTTCTGGACACAAACCTGTGTGCCTGGCACCTACTACAATAACCAGTTCAAAGGCACTTCACTCTTTGACTTGCCCATATCACCCTTTGAATGGCACACATACAATGTCTCAAGGCTTAAAAATGCTTCTTCAAACCGTCTTCTCCCCTTCATCTACACTAATTGAAGTGGATTTAACAAGGGATCATAGCTTTCATCTGGTTAGTCTATATCATGGAAAGAGCAGCTATTCATAATGTTTCGTTATTGAATGCGAGAGTAGGGTGACACCGCTAGTGGGTCTCGAACCCAGGCCAATGACAAACACCCGAATCACTGTCCCTATAACAGACATGACTAAAACATGTGCTTATTGGGCCAGTATATTTGTGCCCTGTCCAGAAGAAACCCCAAACTCTCCTTATTGCACACTTGTGTAGATCTGAAACAACTTGATAGGTTTAAGCAATAGGGTGAATGCACTTGGAGGTAAATCTCAGCTCTGTTAAAAGCTGATAAAATATTTTATTGAGCATAGTGATTAAGGTGTATTATGAAACAGGTTAACATGCCCCACCAACACCATACAACTAAACAGAAAGCCCTTCAATTGCTAAAATAAGTAAATAAAATCAATCATATTAACTGATACCTGACACACATGGTGGCGTAGCACATCAGCATACCGTGAAAACAAGAGTTTGTGAGTTCAAATCCCAGGTTGAGGACATATTGAATAGTGTAATTATTGCATAAATGAACATGCACAATGCAATCATGTATGTCAAACATGTAATTTGAAAGTACTGTGTGAGTATCTCTAACCTTGCCAACAGACAAAGAGCCATCGTAGCTCACAAATCATGGCCTTGATTGGTTCGGTGATGTGCAATACATTTCTTTGGACACAAATGTTCTTGCAACGTTCCCACAACATGTGTCTAGAACATTAATATCTTATATTCTGAGAACATGGCAACTATGTTCTATGTACGCTACCGTTCAAAAGTTTGGGGTCACTTAGAAATGTCCTTGTCTTTGAAAGAAAAGCACATTTTTTGTCCATTAAAATAGCATGAAATTGATCTGAATTACAGTATAGACATTGTTAATGTTGTAAATGACTATTGTAGCTGGAAACGGAAGATTTTTTATGGAATATCTACATAGGCGTACAGAGGCCTATTATCAGCAACCATCACTCCTGTGTTCCAATGGCACGTTGTGTTAGCTAATCTAAGTTAGCTAACTTGGCTAATTGATAATTAGAAAACCCTTTTGCAATTATGTTAGCACAGCTGAAAACTGTTGTGTTGATTAAAGAAGCAATACAACTGGCCTTCTTGAGACTAGTTGAGTATGTGGAGCATCAGCATTTGTGGGTTCGATTACAGGCTCAAAATGGCCAGAAACAAAGACCTTTCTTCTGAAACTCGTCAGTCTATTCTTGTTCTGAGAAATGAAGGCTACTCCATGCGAAAAATTGCCAAGAAACTGAAGATCTGGTACAACTCTGTTGTGATCACAGAACAGCGCAAACTGCCTCTAACCAGAATAGAAAGAGTGGGAGGCCCCGGCGCACAACTGAGCAAGAGGACAAGTACATTAGAGTGTCTTGTTTGAGAAACAGACACCTCGCAAGTCCTCAACTGGCAGCTTCCTTAAATAGTACCTGTAAAACACCAGTCTCAACGTAAACAGTGAATAGACCATCTAGGCAGAGTTGCAAAGAAAAAGCCACATCTCAGACTGGCCAGTAGTAATTAAATATTAAGATGGGCAAAAGAAAACAGACACTGGACAGAGGAACTCTGCCTAGAAGGCCAGCATCCCGGATTCGCCTCTTCACTGTTGACGTTGAGACTGGTGTTTTGCGGGTACTATTTAATGAAGCCGCCAGTTGAGGACTTGTGAGTTGTCTGTTTCTCAAACTAGCTCCAGCACAGTTATGTACGCTTTGGAGCAATACAAGGCAAACTGATAAGAGATCAGCTGATTGAAGAAACTTTCAACCCCCGAGTACAAGAAACACTGTTACTTGAAGATGCTAATTTAACCCTTGCTCATTCACTCAGACTTGCTCTACAAATTGAATCTGCCACTGAACGTGCTGCTAAAATAGGTGAAACACAAGCATAACCCACAACGAGTGCTTTCATTGGAGAGCAGTCAATGCAGCAATTACAGCGCATTCGGAAAGTATTCAGAACCCTTTTCCATTTCTACATTTTGTTATGTTACAGCCTTATTCTAAAATATATATTTTTTCCTCATCAATCTACACTCAATATCCCATAACGACAAAGCGAAAACAGGTTTTTAGAAATGTTAGCAAATTTATCTAAAACAATAAAAAACGAAATACCTTATTTACATAAGTATTCAGACCCTTTGCTATGGGACTCGAAATTGAGCTCAGGTGCATCCTGTTTCCATTGATCATCCTTGAGATGTTTCTACAAATTGATTGGTGTCCACCTGTGGTAAATTCTATTGATTGGACATGATTTGGAAAGGCACACACCTGTCTTTTTAACGTCCCACAGTTGACAGTGCATGCAAAGGTGGAAAAAGTACTCAATTGTCATACTTGAGTTAAAGTAAAGATACCTTAATACAAAATGAGGAAGGAATGTAGTGAAGTAAAAGTAGTCCAAAATATATATAGTAAAGTAAAGTACAGATAGTTCCTCGGCGTACATATCACTGACAAACTGAAATGGCCCACCCACACAGACAGTGTGGTGAAGAATACGCAACAGTATGAGTGAAAGTAAACACAGACAACTAAGGTGAAGGACATTGTGACTTCTTGTGGACAATAGAGCCTTACACTTACAAACTAAGGAGAAGGCCCAATCTAACTCTTTTCATGAAGTGGAACCCTTTTCACAAAGACCTGGGTCCAACAGAGATGCACGACAAAGACCTTCAACAAAGACCTTCAACACGTAAATACATGCTGTTACGAATCCCTTTTGGCCCGACAGTCTAGGGGGGGGGGGATGGTAGTGAGACCCGTAACATAACTCATGTAAATTATAATTGTGACAAAGTGTGAACGAAATAACCACGACAACCGAAATAATACCGTCAAACTCAGGGTTTATTTATAAACACACGGTAATGGGGGGAGCAGGAAAAGGGGCTGAGCTGGACCCAAGGAAAGAAACAATAAGTATTCAAAACACCCCTAAGATAGGCTAGCCTATTTCAACAACAGCTAACTAACTAACCAAAATACAGTGGGTGGTCCGCCCAGTTCTAACTAGTGTATTTAACAAAGTTCACCTACGGGTAGTGTATGCCCATGGGCGACTTGTCTTGGTTTCCCCTTTTCCCACCAGCAACAAACAAACACCATAACCAAAACAATACTCACAGGTGATGACAAAGTGCTATGGAGGTGCTCAAACAAAAGAAGAGGTTAAGACGCAAAGAGAGAGATCTACATACATGGCATTTACAAAGAGATTGAGAGCCTGAAATCTATATAGAACAGAGCTCTACCAACATGGCATTACAAAGAGATTGAGCTCCTGAGCAAACAAATGATGGGGTTTTTAAACCATGGGGAAGGAACTGTGATAGGGTAGGAAACAGGAGGAGGTGTGTCTTCTGATTGATGGGTTGATTGTTGACTGATTGGGGAGTGATGATTTTCACCTGTGAGGGGAGACGGAGAGAAAAGAAACACACACAGGATACACACACACACACAGGATAATGGTATCCGTAACACATGCATTACTTCTTACCCAAACAGTCGCAATTCGGGGCAAGGTATTAGGATTACTGTGAGCGTAGTTCCCAAATGTATCCAAGTGTTGTCTCTCTCTCTCTCTCTCTCTCTTTAACTCTCCATCTTTTGTAACAAGTGTCATATTGTGTTAGTCCGCTCAGAATGAGACCGATATGAGGTAATGATCAAATCAAAACAGAGAACATCAAGGTAAGTAGAGTATTACCTTTAGGCCAACACTACTTACACAGCAGACGCCTCTAAAACAAGCATGTGACTAAAAAACAGAACCTGTCCTAGTTCAAACTACTGGCTGAGTTTTTATTTCTAATTATAAAAACATTTGAGTTTGAGATCACTCACACTGCCCACCTTTTAAAGTGTGATCTGTATAGGCTACTGCACACGTTGGCCACCATGCTTCTTTGGTTTCTGTCTATCATTATCTCATTGCTCAACTATGATGGGCTGTATCTATGTAATGGTTTTATAATGACTTTGTGACAGTCCAACAAAGGAAACGTCACAGTGTGTCTTGGCATGTCATACTTCTTTTATTGCCTTCATTACGCTTCTCTTTCCGTGCAAAGTCTTGGCCAAGTTATAGTTCTATAATATTTTTTTATATAGTACATCACAGTCTTTAAATCCAGCAACACAGTGCTTCTCTTTTTGCTTTGGTTTCTGGCTGGAGCAATATAAAACCTTTCTTCTGGATCATATGATGTGTCCCAAATGGCACCCTGTTCCCAATATGGTGAACCAATTTTGACCGGGGCCCATGGCTCTGGTCAAAATGAGTGCACTATGTAGTGAATAAACGGCCACTTGGGATGCAACTCCAGTCTTTTCCCCTGTGATGTTTTGGATTGTTAAATCTGTCATGAGGATTTGTAAAAAGGGAGACACTGTGGCCCTCCAATCCTGGCTTCTCACACGGTACACGTCTCTGCCTCCCCACCTCTCTCTGGCATGCTTCTGGTGTGAGAGTGATCGCTGTGTGGTTTTCATGTGCTATAACTCATCATCACTTAGACGGTCCCACAAAGCTGTCTACTCAGGGGGATTTCATATGTAAGGGAGTTCTCACTGATGTGCTCCTTTAACACATAAAGTGAACGCTGCAATTACCCCTGAGATGACAATCAGAGAGAGAGGGGGGGGGGGGGGGGGGTACCATGTTGCTGTCATCAAGGCAAAGGGTGGCTACTTTGAAGAATCTAAAATCTAAAATGTATTTTGATTTGTTTAACACTTTTTCGGTTACTACATGATTCCACGTGTTATTTCATAGTTTTGTTGTCTTCACTATTATTCTACAATGTAGAAAATAGTACAAATAAAGAAAAATCCTGGAATGAGGAGATGTGTCCAAACTTTGACTGGTACTATAGGTTCAATCAGTAAGCCGGTCTGAATGGCTTGCACACTTTAACTTCATCCAGTAATCACAATATATTCACATTGTATTCTCTCTATGGGCCTAGCTGGTATTTAGCGTTATTATCATTATCAGTATAGCGTCACGTTCTCTCCTCTTTTACTCTTAGCCACGTGCAGAATGTCATTCACCTATTGCTGTATAACCTATGAGCATTGCACAATGACGCAATTTCACCACGCTTGCTGAACAATCACCTCCTCTCTCAACCCATGAGCATATACAGTGCCTTGCGAAAGTATTCGGCCCCCTTGAACTTTGCGACCTTTTGCCACATTTCAGGCTTCAAACATAAAGATATAAAACTGTATTTTTTTGTGAAGAATCAACAACAAGTGGGACACAATCATGAAGTGGAACGACATTTATTGGATATTTCAAACTTTTTTAACAAATCAAAAACTGAAAAATTGGGCGTGCAAAATTATTCAGACCCTTTACTTTCAGTGCAGCAAACTCTCTCCAGAAGTTCAGTGAGGATGTCTGAATGATCCAATGTTGACCTAAATAACTAATGATGATAAATACAATCCACCTGTGTGTAATCAAGTCTCCGTATAAATGCACCTGCACTGTGATAGTCGCAGAGGTCCGTTAAAAGCGCAGAGAGCATCATGAAGAACAAGGAACACACCAGGCAGGTCCGAGATACTGTTGTGAAGAAGTTTAAAGCCGGATTTGGATACAAAAAAGATTTCCCAAGCTTTAAACATCCCAAGGAGCACTGTGCAAGCGATAATATTGAAATGGAAGGAGTATCAGACCACTGCAAATCTACCAAGACCTGGCCGTCCCTCTAAACTTTCAGCTCATACAAGGAGAAGACTGATCAGAGATGCAGCCAAGAGGCCCATGATCACTCTGGATGAACTGCAGAGATCTACAGCTGAGGTGGGAGACTCTGTCCATAGGACAACAATCAGTTGTATATTGCACAAATCTGGCCTTTATGGAAGAGTGGCAAGAAGAAAGCCATTTCTTAAAGATATCCATAAAAAGTGTCGTTTAAAGTTTGCCACAAGCCACCTGGGAGACACACCAAACATGTGGAAGAAGGTGCTCTGGTCAGATGAAACCAAAATTGAACTTTTTGGCAACAATGCAAAACGTTATGCTTGGCGTAAAAGCAACACAGCTCATCACCCTGAACACACCATGCCCACTGTCAAACATGGTGGTGGCAGCATCATGGTTTAGGCCTGCTTTTCTTCAGCAGGGACAGGGAAGATGGTTAAAATTGATGGGAAGATGGATGGAGCCAAATACAGGGCCATTCTGGAAGAAAACCTGATGGAGTCTGCAAAAGACCTGAGACTGGGACGGAGATTTGTCTTCCAACAAGACAATGATCCAAAACATAAAGCAAAATCTACAATGGAATGGTTCAAAAATAAACATATCCAGGTGTTAGAATGGCCAAGTCAAAGTCCAGACCTGAATCCAATCGAGAATCTGTGGAAAGAACTGAAAACTGCTGTTCACAAATGCTCTCCATCCAACCTCACTGAGCTCGAGCTGTTTTGCAAGGAGGAATGGGGAAAAAATGTCAGTCTCTCGATGTGCAAAACTGATAGAGACATACCCCAAGCGACTTACAGCTGTAATCGCAGCAAAAGGTGGCGCTACAAAGTATTAACTTAAGGGGGCTGAATAATTTTGCACGCCCAATTTTTCAGTTTTTGATTTGTTAAAAAAGTTTGAAATATCCAATAAATGTCGTTCCACTTCATGATTGTGTCCCACTTGTTGTTGATTCTTCACAAAAAAATACAGTTTTATATCTTTATGTTTGAAGCCTGAAATGTGGCAAAAGGTGTCAAAGTTCAAGGGGGCCGAATACTTTCGCAAGCCACTGTATCTTGTGACGCATTTAAAAAGTCAACTTACCTGTGTTCCCTCACGTCCAGCAACAGTCTGACGACCATCCACCTCCCACCACCACCACCAAATGAAGGCCCGTCATCGAACTCCCGTCTCCCAGCAGGCGGGTCTCCCAGCTACCCCCTTACATGGCAACATATAATCTGACTCCAATGATCATTCCTCGGACAAGGCATCCCCAAACTAAATAAAAAAATATTGATTCATATTGCACATCGTCTCTGTTGTTCATTCATTTAGCCTGTCCTCGATTGAAAGGATCCATAGTTCAAGCACATTTGAAAAATAACTTTTGTGGATACACAACAATTGGTACACTTTGATTATGTTAATATACAGTAAGGGGAAAAAAGTATTTGATTCCCTGCTGATTTTCTACGTTTGCCCACTGACAAAGAAATTATCAGTCTATAATTTTAATGGTAGGTTTATTTGAACAGTGAGAGACAGAATAACAACAAAATAATCCAGAAAAACGCATGTCAAAAATGTTATAAATTGATTTGCATTTTAATGAGGGAAATAAGTATTTGACCCCCTCTCAATCAGAAAGATTTCTGGCTCCCAGGTGTCTTTTATACAGGTAACGAGCTGAGATTAGGAGCACACTCTTAAAGGGAGTGCTCCTAATCTCAGTTTGTTACCTCTATAAAAGACACATGTCCACAGAAGCAATCAATCAATCAGATTCCAAACTCTCCACCATGGCAAAGACCAAAGAGCTCTCCAAGGATGTCAGGGACAAGATTGTAGACCTACACAAGGCTGGAATGGGCTACAAGACCATCGCCAAGCAGCTTGGTGAGAAGGTGACAACAGTGGAAGAAACACAAAATAACTGTCAATCATGCATGAAACTTATGCATGAAACTTTAGATAAACTTCTCCATAATCTGAGAACGGCGCTCAGAGCCAAGGGCAAGCCAGAGAAATATCCGACATGTTGGGTAGTCAACATTATTCATAAATAGCATTATAAATATTCACTTACCTTTGATGATCTTCATCAGAATGCACTCCCAGGAATCGCAGTTCCACAATAAATGCTTGTTTTGTTCGATAATGTCCATCATTTATGTCCATTTATGTCCAATAGCTTCTTTTGTTAGGCCGTTTGGTAAACAATCCAAAAGCGCGATCTGGTCCAGTCGGACGAAAAGTTCAAAAAGTTATATTACAGGTCTGAGAAACTTGTCAAACTAAGTATAGAATCAATCTTTAGGATGTTTTTATCATAAAAGTTCAATCATGTTCCAACCGGAGAATTCCATTGTCTGTAGAAAAGCAATGGAACGAGAGCTACCTCTCAAGTGAAAGCGTGTGACTGAGAACGAGGCTTCTGACAGACCCCTTAGTCAAACAGCTCCCATCCGGTCCCCCTTTTTAAATGTTTAAATTTTAAATTTTAAATTTCACCTTTATTTAACCAGGTAGGCAAGTTGAGAACATGTTCTCATTTACAATTGCGACCTGGCCAAGATGAAGCAAAGCAGTTCGACACATACAACAACACAGAGTTACACATGGAGTAAAACAAACATACAGTCAATAATACAGTAGAAACAAGTCTATATACGATATGAGCAAATGAGGTGAGATAAGGGAGGTAAAGGCAACAAAAAAAAGGCCATGGTAGCAAAGTAAATACAATATAGCAAGTAAAACACTGGAATGGTAGATTTGCAGTGGAAGAATGTGCAAAGTAGAAATAAAAATAATGGGGTGCAAAGGAACAAAATAAATAAATAAATACAGCAGGGAAAGAGGTAGTTGTTTGGGCTAAATTATAGATGGGCTATGTACCCCTTCACATGAGAAGCCTGAAACAACGTTCTAAAGACATTTGGCATCTAGCGGAAGCCTTAGGAAGTGCAAAATAACCCATATCCCACTGTGTATTCAATGGGGGTGAGTTCAAAAACTACATCAGGGACAGAGTAGGAGGCAGTTCACTCCGGGCACGCTATTCATCCAAAAGTGAAAATGCTGCCCCCTATCCCAAAGAAGTTAAAGAAGGATTTTTAAGCCTTTAGACACTTTAGACATGGATTGTGCCTGTGTGCTATTCAGTGGGTGAATGAGCAAGACAAAATATTGAAGTGCCTTTGAACGGGGTATGGTAGTAGGTGCCAGGTGCACCGGTTTGTCTCAAGAACTGCAACGCTGCTGGGTTTCACACTCAGTTTCCCGTGTGTATCAAGAATGGTCCACCACTCAAAGGACATCCAATCAACTTGACAACTGTGGGGAGCAGTGGAGTCAACATGGGCCACCATCCTTGTGGAACGCTTTCGACACCTTCTAGTCTATTCCCAACTAATTGAGGTTGTTCTGAGGGCAAAATAGGGGGTGCAACTCAATATTAGGAAGGTGTTCTGAATGTTCTGTACACTCAGGGTATGTTATTGGCTTCTAATATCAAGGCTCACGCTACTATTAAATGAGTTATAAAAAACATCAGTACAATATGTACTTGTGTGCTCCATTGAGAGAATTTTCTTACGTCAGAATGTACAATATTCATGTCGTAGGCCCCTCCAAACAATGTTATTCTGTTTGAATGTTGCTCCTGAATCTCTATGATAAATATAATCGTTTTTCATCAGTGTGTTTTTAACAGGGCTCAGGTGTGTTTTTAATTGTTGAAATGAGTAAATTGAATCCAGAATACTTAGATTAATTGACAACCAAAATAGCAGTGCAGATAGCACTATTTTGCTTAGCGCAGAGATGTGTTATAGGTTATGAATGTGTAGACATGATTTTTTTCAGGCTTTGCGGAGCAGCAGAAAGATCAGCATACCCCAAATCCAGAGGTTGTGAGTTAAAATCCAAGGTGGGGTCATATTGAAAAGTCAGTACTAAGTGATCATGTTATCATTGTGTAAAGTGTTTTCAACACTATTTCCTCTGAACAGCGTACAACTTACCTTAAAACCCTCCTACCATTTAATTACTTTACCTATAATGCTTTGGGACACCTGGGACCATCAAGTGACAAAAACCTCCAGGGGACCACGACACAATGTCTCAAGAACATGCTTAAAATGTCCTCAGGGATGTCCCCAGGACAAACCAGGAACTAGACAAAACCTCCACGGGACCATGACACAACGTCCCAAGAATGTTCAGGGTACCTTCAGGGGACCATGACACAATGTCTCAAGAATGTCCTAAACACGTCCCCGGGACAAATCGGGATCTATAGAAAGGACTCCCTTGGGAAAGGACTCCCTCCTCGTTCCCTTGGGACCATCAAGCAACGTTCTTAGAGCATCAGTGGGATAATGTTGCACCAAAACCATTAAGGGGACCTAATGATAACGTCGCCGAATGTCCTCAAGGCATTCCCTGTTTGCTGGGTACTCTATAATTATGATGGACAGTCTGAAGTAAAGCAGTCATGGACTAAAGATGTGTTTCCTTTGCCTTACGTCAAAGATGGTTGACAATTACAGGTGTCATATTTTCTCCAGCGTTGTACTGTATTTCCCCTAGAGCCTGTACTTTCAAACTTGCATCACATCCATCGCAAGCTTTCATCTTCTTTCTTGTCCTCGACTCAATCAAAGGAAAATAAGATTTAGGGAAAGTAAACACTCTGGTTTTATGATTGCCCCCTTCATAGTACGGAGTGGTCCATATAATTGAGTCCTCAGTGTCTATTTTTGGGATACTAGTGGGAAAGAAACCCCAGGAGACTAGCTGGGAATGGGACTCTCACGTTCTCTTTCCCATTCACTGATTCTTCAATCAAGAACCTGGTCTGTGTTTTTTAAACTGTTGGAAACATGTATAAAGACCACAAGGGAATATGATTTTGTGCTATGTTACTAAATGTATCATTTTTTTCCCCAGCTGAAAGTCGAAAATCAACCATTTATCCATTTGTCTATTTTGTGACAAAAAAAAGACGACGGTATCCCTCAATTCAACAACATTAACAAAATAAAAGACGTCCTGTATATCCAGTTCTACAACACTGAGCTTTACTGACGGAGAGAGTAGACCAGACCATCTGCCTGCTCTTAACACCGACTCCACAATCCCCAAACCACCAACATCCCACAAACTCAAATGAATGTTGTTTCACTGTGAGTAAAAGTTTAAACAAACAGAAATAACAGCAGTCAGCGTCTTCGCTGTTACCCTGCGTGTGCCATAATGAACTGCTTGTTCGGTTGAAATTATAACAAGTTATTTTGGAGCGCTGTAGTTAGAGGCCCCATGAGGACACTGTACTATTAGGTCTAACAGTTATAATGTACTCTTAAAAGACGGAAATACTTTTGAACAGTAATGCGTCTCATTAATTCATATTGGTAATTGATTATTATGTTACAATAATCTCATTGGTTGACAACCTGATATAAAGATGTGTTAAAGAATGCAGGATGTTACTAAAGTAGACCTTTGTCTCTCAAAAGATTCATGCTTACCAGCTCCTTAAAATATAAATTAGGCACTGAGTTATGACCACCGGGGGGGAAAAAGGTCCTATTTTAGGTCCTATTTTAGGACTATTTCCTGTATGTCATTTTAGATATCCTCTCTATCAAATACACCACTCATTGGGCTTTAGAAGAAATCTAGTCTGGAGAGCGAAAGAAAAACAACCACACTAGGCTAACTTACAGTGCCTTCAGAAGGTATTCATACCTTTGACTTATTCCATATTTTGTTGTGTTACAGCCTGAATTCAAAATGGATTCAATAGATTTTTTTTGTATCACCCATCTACACCCACTTTTGCAAAATTATTGAAAATGAAATATAGAAATGCAGTATCTCATTTACATAAGTATTCACACCCATGAGTCAATACTTTGCAGAAGCACCTTTTGCAGTGATTGCTGCTGTGAGTCTTTTTTTGGTAAGTCTCTAAGCTTTCCACACTTGGATTGTACAATATTTGCCCATTATTCTTTCAAAAATTCTTCAAGCTCTGTCAAATTGGTTGTAGATCATGTAGATCATTGCTACACAACTATTCTCAGGTCTTGACATATATTTTCAAGTAGATTTATGTTAAAACTGTAACTTGACCGCTCAGGAACATTCACTGTCTTCTCGGTAACTCCAGTGTAGATTTGGCCTTGTGTTTTAGGTTATTGTACTGCTGAAAGGTGAATTAATCTCCCAGTGTCTGATAGAAAGCAGATGGAACCATGTTTTACTCTTGGATTGTGCCTGTGCTTAGCTCCATTCAGTTTATTTTTTATCCTGAAAAACTCCCCAGTCCCTAACGATTACAAGCATACCCATAACGTGATGCATCCACCACTATGCATGAAAATATGGAATAGTAGTACTAGTGGTATAGTGGTACTCAGTAATGGGTTGTATTGGATTTGCCCCAAACATAAGATTGTGTATTCAGGACAAAAAGTTAATTTCTTTGCAAATGTTCTCGCAATATTACTTTAATGCCTTATTGCATACAGGATGCATGTTTTGGAATATCATGGTGAAATCCGTGAGAGGTTTCCTTTCTCTCTGGCAACTGATTTCAGGATGCCTTTGTCTTTGTAGTGACTGGGTGTATTGATACACCATCCAATGTGTAATTAATAACTTCACCATGCTCAAAGGAATATTCAATGTCTGCTTTTTCTTTTTACCCATCAACCAATAGGTGCCCTTCTTTGCAAGGCATTGGAAAACCTCCCTGGTCCTTGACATTCACTGCTTAACTGAGGGACCTTACAGATAACTGCATGTGTGGGGTACAGAGATGTTTTATTTTACCTTTATTTAACTGGGCAAGTCCGTTAAGAACAAATACTTATTTACAATGACGGCCTAGGAACAGTGGGTTAACTGCCTTGTTCATGGGTAGAACTACAGATTTTTACCTTCAGTTACTGGCCCAACTCTCTAACCACTAGGCTAACTGCCTAGTGAATGAGGTAGTCATTGAGGTAGTCATTGAATGAGGTAGTCATTCAAAAATTATGTTAAACACTATTATTGCACACTGAGTCCATGATACTTATTATGTGATTTGTTAAGCACATTTTTACTCCTAAACTTATTTAGGCTTGTCATTACAAAGGAGTTGAATACTTCTTGACTCAAATTTCAGAAAACATAATTCCACTTTGACATTATGGGGTATTGTGTGTAGGCCAGTGACAAAACATCTCTGTTTAATCCATTTTAAATTCAGGCTCTAACACAACAAAATGTGGAAAAAGTCAAGGGGTGTGATAATATTGGCCCATAAAGTAATGTTAAAAACGTAAAAACGCTTCTCTGCAAACCCCCATCACCCCACAAATAAACCCACAGTAGAGAATGTTTCTCTGCTCTAATTTTGTTTATCATGAGCTCATAAACATGCAATTTATCTTTTCCACTGCTATCACAGAAATAATGGGTATCTAGGTGCTGCTTCCTTTATAGGAGTTTCCACGAATGAACTCTGGCTAGCCAAGCTATATACTTTGCGACTTTCTTCACTCTGTAATCGAAATGCTTCTTTCCTGAATATGTAATATGTAATTGAATAACTTCATTCCCAAACAGAATTCCTACAGGCTTCTAGAACTATACAGTGTAGTACTTTTGAGTTGTAAATTATTCACCAATGAACAACAGGATTTCAGGCGATACATTCACTGACATCCTGACAATCCTACAATTGCTGACGTTTGACTTCTTTCTCAAACTTCAAGGGTTAAATGCACTCTAAGAGGCGCTGAACATGCCCGTTATACTGTGTTGAAAACGAACACAATAACATGCTCAGAGAGAATGGGCTGTGATCTTCAACATCATAGTTGTAGAGTTACATTATGGCTAATTTAAGTTAACAGCCACTTCAATGACAATAAAAAACACAGTAAGCTCAATAATGAAACCCATGAGCTCTTTCCAACATGGTAGTTGGAACCAGACAAACAGAAGCATACTTTCCCCTCGCATCAACAAACAACTAACTACAGCACAGGGTTATTACGCCTTTTATAAAATGAGATACTTTAAACCTTCGCTGGCTGGCAGACATTGTTTTGCCTTTAATTAAAATTATACTCACATAAAATACCAATTTTATTTAATACAGCCCGTCTAGACTATATTTTTATTGTCATTAATGCTAGTGGCTAATTACTATTTTATTGTGTCAGTCGATTGTTTTTTTTCTTCTCTCCTTTGTTTTTCCAAGTTTTTGTCATTCTTTCTGTCTCTGCTAAATCCTTCTTTAACTATGCTAGCCAGCAGCCACCCACATAGACACACACACACATACACGCATGCACACAGACAGAGACTAGCTGCTGGGGAACTGCGGGGAGAGCTGACTTCTTGTGGCATGATCGTAGTCTGTGGTCGTCTGGTGTCTATTTGTTTAACCATACTTTTCTTCATCATATGAAAGAATAGACTTACATTTTTCCTAGAGGGAACCCTGTCCTTATCATTTATCTGGTCTCAGTTTGGTCTGGTGGGTAGAAGTGATGTCTGGATTCATGTCCTGGTATCAACAGGCTACCTCTCTAGACAGTTGTGATAGTGGTGGGGGTCCTGACCATGGAGTTGATTGTGTTGCCCACTCCTGACCATGGAGTTGATTGTGTTGCCCACTTTGACTTTAGAAAGCCACAAGTTGCTTTTTTAGAACCGAGCCCTTTCAATTGAGCAGCTTTTGAAGAAAGCTACAAATGTGGATTTGAGATTTGTGTTGCCTGACACCACCTATGTATCACGTGCGTGATGAGCAGTGTTGAACTCAAATCTTTGAGTCCCGTCCCCACGTCCTCTGTCTGTTTTCCTGGTTGTTTTCTCCTTTAGGATATCTGACTGCAGCACTGAACTTCAACTTCAACTGTCGTTTCTCCAGGGAACCAGCTTGTTTCAAGCTAATTCAAATGTCAAAGTGGCTATTTGCACTGTGGTCAGACACACGTCGCCTCTTCCCTCTGCTCCCCCCCCCCCCCCCTGCTTCCCCCAGCCTGCTCGCTCCACAAAATTTCCACTAAGTCATAAATGTCTATCGGGTCAGATTCTCCGATTTTTTTTTCTTCAAAAGTGTATTTTTCATTTTAAAAGCATGCCTGTGATATTTAAAAAAAATTCTGGCATCGCACTGAGATAAGTCAGGTTCTGTATTTTATATAGTTTCACTAGAATATAAGTAACCAAATATTCTTGTGAAATGTTGTAAATGTTGTACCAACTATAGCAACCAAAATAATGAATTTCCATTAAGAACAAGTCATTACCAACTGTTGAACGAAATCATTTTTGGTCCTTACCGCCAAAGAAAGTGTAACTGAATTGTGTATGACATTTTGTTACTCTTCCTTTATCATCGGCTAACCACATGTCTAGAAAGCAAAGTCCATGATACAAGTCAGTATTCGACGTTCATTAATGTCCGCGGACAATCGGGATGTGACATGGAACCCGGCCACTAGGGGCAACAGTGAGGGCTGTTACCTTCAAGTAGGTTTCCGTTTTGCTAGAACGATGTGGTCGGGGATGGTGGATGGAGGTAACCTTTTAAACTCTTCGAAATTTAACATTTGGAACAATTGAAAAAAAATTGACGCTTGAGAAACATGGATGAACGTCTAACTCTGATGTGAGACTGTGAGAGCTAGTTGGATAAAGCACTGGCACTCAAACTGAGCTTCTAATTATGATCCTACCTCAAATACCTTCTTTTAATCTCTCTCCCAGAGACTCAAACCCACCTCGTTAAAGACCAAGTTAAGTTAAACCAGATCGAACATGAAACCTGGAATAGGCCCTAGGTTTATGTTACCACAGTAATGTGTACAGAGATATTTTTTTGTGTATGTCCTGTACATGAATTAGCTGTCTTTTTCAACACTTTCCCAGGGGTAATTTACAGTAAGTACCACAGTGCTCTGTCTAAACCAATTCCTCATCTTCTCAACCGTGTTGTAGAGTCATTGAATAACTAATTCAACATCCAGAAATGGTTGTGATATACACACAAAAAAATGATGGTTCCTCAAGGGTACTTCGGGAAGGGTAATGGTTCGACAGCACGTGTTTGCAGTTTTAAAAAATCGCTATTTTCTATTTTAGTGATAACAAAAATGTAGGGTTGGAAGCTCATTTGAATATTTTGGGGCATGGTTAGCGCACAGCTCTTTTTGTGTAACCATGAGTGAGTGTGTCATTCCAGTTTATCTAATCTGTTGTGTTATACTATTATCTGTTATACATTACTGGTGGCAGTGACAGTGTCTTGTGAAAGACTCACATACAGCTTTGTGTCAAATTGAGAACTGTTGTCTAAGTCTAAGTTCTCAACTCTCTCCTCAGACACACCCAGCCATTCTAGAGCTAGCACACCTGATTGTTAATCAACACAAAAATACAACCTATGGAAATGTAACAATATAATATGTCTATTAAACCAGAATAAAAACTCTGTACTGTTCTACAAAGAACCTTTGTGATTGAGAAAGGTTCTTTAAAGAACCATTCTCAATAAAGGGTTTATAAAGAACCATAAAAAAGGTTCTATATAGCCCCAAAAGGGTTGTAACTATAGCGTAACCCTTATTTGGTGCTACAGTATAAAGAACCTTAGGAAAGGGTTCATTATAGATCTTCCGTTTAGAACCTTATGAGCATCCCACTGGGCATACACAAGTTGAATCAACATTGTTTCCACATCATTTCAATGATATTACGTTCAACCAACGTGGAAAATACTTTGAATCTATGCCCAGTGGTATGGTTCTTTATAGAAACTTCACCAATAACAAATCTATATACAATGAAAGTCGGAAGTTTACATACACCTTAGCCAAATACATTTAAACTCAGTTTTTCACAATTCCTGACATTTAATCCTAGTAAAATTTCCCTGTTTTAGGTCAGTTAGGATCAACGCTACATTTTAAGAATGGGACATGTCAGAATAATAGTAGAGAGAATTATTTATTTCAGCTTTTATTTCTTTCATCACATTCCCAGTGGGTCAGACGTTTACATACATGTACACTTTAACTTGGTTGAAACGTTTCGGATAGCCTTCCACAAGTTTCCCACAATAAGTTGGGTGAATTTTGGCCCATTCCTCCTGACAGAGCTGGTGTAACTGAGTCAGGTTTGCAGGCCTCCTTGCTCGCAAACACTTTATCAGTTCTGCTCACACATTTTTGAGGTCAGGGCTTTGTGATGGCCACTCCATTACATTGACTTTGTTGTCCTTAGACCATTAGACCATTGTTGTCCTTAGACCATTTTCTACAACATTGGAAGTATGCTTGGGGTCATTGTCCATTTGGAAGACCCATTTGCGACCAAGCCTTAACTTCCTGACTGATGTCTTGAGATTTTGCTTCAATATATCCACATAATTTTCCTCCCACATGATGCCATCTATTTTGTGAAGTGCACCAGTCCCTCCTGCAGCAAAGCACCCCCACAACATTATGCTGTCACCCCCTTGCTTCACGGTTGGGATGATGTTCTTTGGCTTGCAAGCCTCCCCTTTTCTCTCCAAACACTACAGTGGTCATTATGGCCAAACAGTTCTATTTTTGTTTCATCAGATCAGAGGACATTTCTCCAAAAAGTACGATCTTTGTCCCCATGTGTAGTTGCAAACCGTGGTCTGGCTTTTTTTATGGCGGTTTTGGAGCAGTGGCTTCTTCCTTGCTGAGCGGCCTTTCAGGTTATGTCGATTTAGGACTTGTTTTACTGTGGATATATATATACTTTGTACCGGTTTCCTCCATCATCTTCACAATGCCCTTTGCTGTTGTTCTGGGATTGATTTGCAATTTTCGCACCAAAGTACGTTAATCTCAAGGAGACAGAACGCGTCTCCTTCTTGAGCTGCGTGGTCCCATGGTGTTTGTACTTGTGTACTATTGTTTGTACAGATGAACATGGTACCTTCAGGGGTTTGGAAATTGCTCCCAAGGATGAACCAGACTTGTGGATGTCTACAATTTTTTTCTGAGTTCTTGGCTGATTTCTTTTGATTTTCCCATGATGTCAAGCAAAGAGGCATTGAGTTTGATGGTAGGCCTTGAAATACATCCACAGGTACACCTCCAATTGAGTCAAATTATGTCAATTAGCCTATCAGAAGCTTCTATAGCCATAACATCAATTTCTGGAATTTTCCAAGCTGTTTAAAGGCACGGTCAACCTTGTGTATGTAAACTTCTGACCCACTGAAATTGTGACACAGTGAGTTAAATTATCTGTCTGTAAACAATTGTTGGAAAAATTACTTGACATGCACAAAGTAGATGTTCTAACCGAATTGCCAAAACTATAGTTTGTTAACAAGAAATTTGTGGAGTGGTTGAAAAACGAGTTTTAATGACTCCAACCTAAGCTAAATATAGACCAGATGTGGGGTTGGTGGTGGTGGTGATGCACTCTCTATAACAGAGGGGTTGGTGTGTAGGGGCTGCGGTGCAGGGTTACTCTCTTTCTCTCTCTCTCTCTCCCTCTCCTTCTCCCTCTCTCTCTCTCTCTCTCTCTCTCTCTCTCTCTCTCCCTCTCCCTCTCCCTCTCCCTCTCCCTCTCCCTCTCCCTCTCCCTCCTTGTTGCCTGGTAACTTTCTTTCTCCCTCTCCCTCTCCCTCTCCCTCCTTGTTGCCTGGTAACTTTCTTTCTCCTCTCGAACTCTGTATTTACCAACCCAACCCAGCACAGCTCACCACTCCACTCCATAGCTGTTAGGGTGTGTGCGTGTGTGTGCATCAAATCAAAGTTTATTTGTCACGTGCGCCGAATACAACAGGTAGACCTTACAGTGAAATGCTTACTTACAGGATCTAACCAATAGTGCAAAAAAGGTATTAGGTGACAATAGGTAGGTAAAGAAATAAAAACAACAGTAAAAAAGACAGTGAAAAACAGTAGAGAGGTTATAAAAGTAGGGAGGCTACATACAGACACCGGTTAGTCAGGCTGATTGAGGTAGTATGTACATGTAGATATGGTTAAAGTGACTATGCATATATAATGGACAGAAAGTAGCAGTAGCGTAAAAGAGGGGTTGGTGGGTGGCGGGACACAATGCAGATAGCCCGGTTAGCCAATGTGCAGGAGCACTGGTTGGTGGGGCCAATTGAGGTAGTATGTACATGAATGTAAAGATAAAGTGACTATGCATACATGATAAACAGAAAGTAGCAGCAGCATAAAAGAGGGGTTGGGGGGGCACACAATGCATGTTGCATGTATGTTAAGACACAGAGACACCGAGATGACTTCCATGTGCAGGCCTTTAAGCTCTTTAACAATAGGTGGCTGCACTGTTTTGTTTCCAAGGCGCTGTGTTTTCAGCCAGGTAAAGATAACCAGGAGGCATGCACCTTGCAGGGAGAGGTGGGAGCAGGTGTGGTGTAGGGTCTCTGAGGTAACAGGCTGAAAGAGGTATAATAGAACAATGGCAGGAGGCATTACTGTAGACTGGAAAAAACAGCAGGATACAAGAGTGTGCAAAGCTGTCATAAAAGGTGTCATTTATATTTGAAAAATCTCAAACATAAGAACATTTTTGATTGGTTTAACACTGGTTACTACATGATTCCATGTGTTATTTCATAGTTTTGATGTCTTCACTATTATTCTACAATGTAGAAAATAGTCAAAATAAAGAAAACCCTTGAATGAGTAGGTGTTCTAAATCTTTTGACTGGTAGTGTATATATATATATATATATATATATATATATATATATATATATATTTTACATTGAATTAAGCATAATGATTATGGCTCTAGTTTGCAGGAAAAAGCTATTTCAGGGGATTGATTTACTGTGCTCCGGACTATAAATGACTGCAACCTCAGTATGGGACATCAACAAGCGGATATAGACGGCATGTTTCCTCTACACACAGACACAGACACAGACACAGACACAGACACACATACACACACACACACACACACACACACACACACACACACACACACACACACACACACACACACACACACACACACACACACACACACACACACACACACACACACACACACACACACACACACACACAACCCTAGGCAGGCAAGACTCGACACAGATTACTGACCTTCACCATTCTTTGAAATTGCAATGTTGGGGTTGTGTGCTGTAGCGCAGGCTACTTGACTCCAGACCTGGGTTCAAATTGGACAGATATGGGATCTTAATTTGATCCCTCTTTTGTTGCTGAGAATTGTCCTGCAGATGAGCTTCATGATTTACATAAATCCACTGAAAACCCACACTTACACAGGGTTATAATAGTTTTGTACTTTTCATGTAGCCTAATTCTGTCCAGTTAATAGCCTAACCACCAATCAAGCAACATTATGGACTAAAACTTCAAATCCTGTTGCTGCAGGATTATTTTTCTGCGACAATACTGGTAAAAAATAAGATCCTATCCCTGTATTGGTATATTTTTTAATACTTCAACTACACTTTATTGAGCTTGCCTGCATGGTGCAATAGAACCAATGGGAGAGTCCCAAAAGTCCAGGTAGGCTCAATTGAAGACTAAAAAGTATTTGAAAGAATACAAATCCTATTTGAACCCAGGTCGCACTCTGGACGGGAAGAGAGGCACTGTAGTAGGGGAACCCTGCCTTCTCGCTCACAGCAGCTGTTCAGTAAGTAATCTGATGGGCAGCACCGTGCCCAGATGGTTTGATTCATATTGCACATGCTGCTGATCAGTGATAGAAAACAGGTGCTTCATGGTCCTCATGCCACCACTGCCTCCACCCCACTCTTGTACTGTTACAGCATGGATTTACACGTGCAATGGTTCATCACTACATTTAACATTGATATTTTAGACATTTAGCAGATGCTCTTTTCTGCATCATTCAAAAAGGAGGTAAAAAACACACTACATGTTCCCTTGGAGGCTGCCCAAGCCTTTACCAGATACAGTAGTCGGTCACTTATTGTGCCAATACAAATCCCATGGCATTGATTGACTTCTAATTTTGTTATTTTGGGGTACATTTGCTGTGTTATCTGACTTAAAGCATGTTTTCCTTTATCTGACACTAGAGAAACGTACAGTAGTCGTTACGCCCAAACTAAACTTGCTGGGCACAGGCAAGGGGAAAGGCATAGGCACTAGGCACGTCAACCTAATGAGGCCTCCAGTGATGATTTGTTTATTTTCTCAATGAGAACGATTGATTGGGATATATTTTCTCTGGGAGCACTACAGGATGCTGATCTGATTTAAATGAAAAGGCTTCAAAATAGACAACAGGCAACATGCACACTAAATACCCCTCAAGCCTTTTGGAACCAGAATCAGCCCCCGAACACTCCCCTTCCTCCCCACCAACCCCCTCGCTATAGCCTGACTTCTGTATTTTGTTTAGAGTGGAACAGATTTAGCTTAAATTAGGATGTGCCGCTATGGTTGAAACCGCTCACTACTAAAAAAAGGCCCAGTTTAATTAGTGGGCTTCTGGAAACCAGATACCCCTTATTTATTACAACCAAACATTGCAATTCCACTTGGACAGATGAAACACGCACGCACATGCAGGCACACAGACACATGTACACACACGCACACCTGCACACACACACACACACACACACTCGCACACACACACATGCACGCGCACGCGCACACGCACACACACACACGCACGCACGCGCGCGCGCGCGCCAAGGAAAACACACACACATTCCGTTTCTTAGTCGGGTCGGTGTATCTTGTTTGAAGTGTTTAATTATGTCATAAATGTGTCATTTATATTCCTCAACTGGATCATTGAGAGAGAAGTTGTTTCCCAGGACTTGTTGTGCAACATGATGAGTTCACAAGTTTGTGAATCTGTTATAATTCTTATCCTGACTTTGTTTTTGCCTCTCCTCTAGCTCAGTTCGTATTCACGTTCTACAACTTCTTGTCATTCTACCCATTCTACCCATCCATTCAATGTCTCTTCCTCCTCCCAATCCCAATCCCACAATTCCCATTGCTCATTTATAACCAGGTCCCGAGCAGTTAGTTAAACCTTCCTTGTAGACTGCCTATAGCACCAAAGTGCTCTTCTGCTGCCTTCACAAATGTCATTATACTGCACTACATATGTAATGTTAGAATGAGGATGTTTGTGACGGCCACAGAAGAGCACTTTGGTGCTATAGACAGTCTAATCCCACCTCAGGGCTAGATACAGCTAGGGTTATCGCTACATCCTGTGAATATAGTGATCCCACAAAGAAAGGGAAGAAAGAAAGTGGTAACCCAAGCTTCCGACTTACGTCGCTCGATAGCGTGCCGATTGTGAGAGGCCTAGATTGCAGAGAAAGAGTTGGTTGGCCTCTGTGGTGTCTGATATCAGCAGCTCGTACAGGGGTCCGGTTACCCATGTATTACCAGGGTATCCTGGATGGGAAAACTTAAGCTCAGGAAGGCTTAGAAATGACGGTGAACTGAAGCTACTACAGGATCCCAGACAGACAGACAGAGGCAGACTATTTTCAGTACACACTTACTTTACCTCAGCATTGGGTGTTTTGTTTTGATTAAATCTACATTTCTCCCAGCTTTCCTATTCACTTTGTGTATGCACTGTATGTACATAATAGCATTTTCCCTCATCTACTTCAAGAGAGGATAAATGACTGACACTATCTTTGCATGGTCTGCCCTGCACATGATACTGCACAATTGAAATCCAGTACCAACTCGTGTGTGTGATGGCCACAGTCTGTTACAAGAGACTACAGTACTAGCAAGTACCAACAGTCCTTGGCAGCCAGTTGCCACACTCTGGAACCGTTGGGAAAGCCAGCCCAGTGTAAGGTGACTAGAGAAGATGAGAGGATGTGCAGGGATAGGGTGACACAACACACAATACAGGTGTGGGAAAATATGGTGAGGGCTTTCTGCTGCTGGACACTGACATTTCCCAAGGTAATCATCCAACCGTCTATATGGCCATAGTTTGTAGGATGCCTCTGAAAGATAATCTATCCCATGTGTGTGTGTGTGTGTGTGTGTGTGTGTGTGTGTGTGTGTGTGTGTGTGTGTGTGTGTGTGTGTGTGTGTGTGTGTGTGTGTGTGTGTGTGTGTGTGTGTGTGTGTGTGTGTGTGTGTGTGTGTGTGTGTGTGCGTGTGTGCATGTGTGCAGCCAAAACGATCTGTCACAGCAAAAGTCTTCAAAGGTTGCGCGTGTGTGTGTGTGTGTGTGTGTGTGTGTGTGTGTGTGTGTGTGTGTGTGTGTGTGTGTGTGTGTGTGTGTGTGTGTGTGTGTGTGTGTGTGTGTGTGTGCGTGTGCGTGTGTAGTGGGGGAACTTGGGCCACTTGGTGAGAAGCACGAGGAAGTGGCTTCACACAAATGGTCCCAACACTTTTGTGAACCCAAATTTAGTGGTCTCAAGTAACTTGAGAAGCCTATATTACACTGTCATTGTAAAGTCATCACTGGTATAGTCATTGTCTCTTCCAAACCTTTGTCTATCCTGGAATGTTTTTCATGACTTAAGACCACATCTTACAGTCTTGTATTCGATACTGTGTTTGTGTCTTTGGACCTACCATAGAAGATTGCAGGGGGTGAGATGGTAGGGGACAGAGAGGGCTTGAATAATGACAGATTGCATCACATGGGAAAGCATGCAGGGTGACTTCTATGGTCATTATTTTATTTATTATAGCTCTCTGCACTCATATTTTTAGAAGGTTGAGGATTAAAGGATCCACCAAGATTGAGAATGTTGCATGTTTAGATGAAGACCTAGAGGACAATTCTATGATGTGTGTTAGCTCCTTGGTCTACCTCATAACCCTCTCTCTAATTAGTAGGACATGAATACACATGCAGTGGTCATTCAGAAAGAAATATGTTTTTGGTTAGGTAACACATTCTAGCTTAACGTGTGTCATATTGCACTATAAGTGTATCATAAGGATAACACAGCTCAACTCCACGAGAGTGGAGTATAGACTGACACCGAGTCGCTGTCAGTCTATACTTATAAAAATGTATATTTGGAAACCCTTACCGTGCACCTATGTTTGTACTCCGTAGCTCAGTGCCTTTCTTTGTTTGCTGAAATACTTAAAAATGTGTATCAAACACAACCACTGACTGTTTCCTCGTATCAACTGACAGCAATTCGATGTACTGTAGTCTGAGGTACGCCCACAGTCATGTCAACCCGGGGCGGCAGGGTAGCTTAGTGGTTAGAGCGTTGGACTAGTAACCGGAAGTTTGCAAGTTCAAATCCCCGAGCCGACAAATCTGTCGTTCTGCCCCTGAACAGGCAGTTAACCCACTGTTCCTAGGCCGTCATTGAAAATAAGAATTTGTTCTTAACTGACTTGCCTAGTTAAATAAAGGTCAAATAAAACCCAACTCCTACGAGATGTACATATTGTGTAGATGAAAATTCCACTAATCATGAGGCAGTATAAATGCACTTATAAGGGTTTGTGTGACTCATGTAAAGTGTTACCATGTTCAGATTCACTAGGTGTGTAACTTTCACATCTTATCGTAGAACTTAACTGATATAAAGTCCTTTCAATATTAGCACAGGGTTGAGAATCTGTTAAGAATCTGTTAAGTCCATTGATACTGGCTGGCTTGTTGAGCTGCAGGCCAAGACACACGCACGTACAAACACACACACATTTCTCTGTTTTAATTCCCTATTCTCTGTCATCTGGTCTTCAGTGGTACTGCCAAACCAACGGCGTGGTTCTGTCACACCGTATCTCCCCCGCTCCACTCCACTCTCCACCCATTTGCTGTGGTGTATCGTATTGTGTATGCGTCCTCTGGTCCTGGAAGAGCGAATGCATCAACACGAGGCCAAGAGACCCTCATGGGAACCCCTCGTAAATGTCCTAGGAGTTACACTGACATCATAGACCAGTTTATTGGGTTCCAGTACATTGGAGACAGACTGTGAGGGGGAAAGGGAAAGTATTTGTCAGAAGCAGCTGTCAGTTGCAGGTGATTATACTGAACAAGCTCACAATAGTGAATAGGTGGAGTAAGAGGGGTGCCAAGGTATTTGGATCAAAACTACACCTCACTTGCTCTAACCTTTAGCTGGTATATGACATGATATGACACGACATCTTAAGACAAGCCTCAGATTCACGCTGACTGACTGCTTACAATAGGGATTCAAAGATTTGTTCACATTTCACCACACTTCGAGACGTTTTGTTTGTTTTCACGAGCGGAAACAAAACAAAACTCTTCACACAGTGAACGTCCTCCTGCAATTACAAAGGAATGCCAGCAGTCAGACCTATGTTCTCCGTCACACATCTTCTAAAGGGAAGCCCTCTACGTGCACAGCCATACGTGCTAGTGTTGTCAAGATACCCTAATAGAGAGAGAGGGATAGGGTGAGAAGGAGGGGTAGAGAGATAGGGAGAGAGAAGGGGGGGAAGAGAGAGATAGGGGAAGGGGGAAATATTTTTAAAAAGAGAGAAAATACAGGAGGCTACACTGCCGGAAGTCTCCCTGCATATGCCTGCTGCCGTGCCCGACGAGGTTGACCATGAATGATTACATTCGTCACTCTTGTGCAAGGTGTAAATGGTTTGGAGCGCTGCCACTACACATGCAGATTTCAGGACAGGTGACGCAAGAGCTGAATGACTGGGGAAGCAACTGCAGGAGGGGTAATGATTCACAAGAATTGCAATGTGATCTCTTTCAAAAACCAATATCACTACATTATGCCATCATATAAGTGTGTTGGGTCAGTTGGATTAAAGTGAACATCTCTCCAGGTCATTGGAGCTAGATGACAATCCTGCTTTGCCCTGATGCCTAACGAAAATGTACAGGGGTTGACTAACACAAGATGTCTCCCAGATGCAACTTAATTATTAGTTGGGGTAATGCAAGGCTGTACAGACGTAGGACCTTACATTTAATTTGACCACCCTGTTGCGGGAGAGCTTCCTTGAAAAGTCCATTCCTTATAATTAACATGATACTTGAAATTTACTGTTGCTGCAGGATTATTTACCTACTGTAGCAAACTGTTTCAAAATAAGATCCTACATCTGTACATTCACAGTTAACAGACATGGTATATTTTAGGTCTCTTTTTCACTTTTAGTGTCAGAACCTCGGTTAATGCAGGTTTTAAAATCATCCATGTTATGCTCACATATGCGATCCGTGAAATGTGTCAATGATGTATAGAAATGCCGCCCACAGCAGTAATAGTTAACGGTCCTGAGTTCGATGATCTACTTCTTCTTCAACACTACAGAAATGAGGGGGGACTGGGGGACCTACATGTCTATAAAAATATAAGAAACATAATTCAAGGCTTTGCTATGATATAAATGCCTGCTGGTCCCTGACTTGTTCCTCTCCCTCCGTAGCACTTGGAAACATTGGTGCTGTCAAATTAGGAAATCGAGTTAAACTATTTCTAATGACGTCCAATACACCTGTGTAATTTGATGGTGAATTGTGATTAAACGTTTGTAATGAACAAAATCGTAAAGAAACGAAACCTAAATAAATATAGGACAACGTGTATTTTGAGCGTTGTGTAAATTATTTTCATGTTCTCCAAAGTAGCCTAGTAGGGACAAATACATTTTGTGCGAGCCAACTGATACTTTCAACACTTCTCATAAAGTGAGCGTATAATATTGCTATGACTCATATTCACTCAGAAAGCATGTATACCCTTACTGTGAGAGTGAGAAGACTTTAAGGTTCGAGTTTTAATTACACTCATATAGCAGTCAATACAAATTGAAATCCATGAGCATACAACATATTAAAGGATAAGAGCAACAAGATAATTATTAAAAGTGTCTCATTAATAACTATGGGCTGGGTGACCACTAGTACAATTCAGTTGTCGACTTTTGTATAGTTGGTTTTGGCTGCGGGTGTCACGCCCTGACCTTAGAGAGCCGTATTATTTCTCTATCTGGTTAGGTCAGGGTGTGATTTGGGGTGGGCATTCCATGTTATCTGTTTCTTTGTTTTTGGCCGAGTGCGGTTCCCAATCAGAGGCAGCTGTCCATCGTTGTCTCTGAATGGGAATCATACTTAGGCAGTCCTTTTTCCCTCTTTCATTTGTGGGATCTCATTTTTGCATTGGTTGTTATTTTGCCCTTCAGAACGTCACGTTCGTATATGTTTTGTTGTTGTCGGTGTTCATTAAAGAAATAAATAGAATGAACACGTACCACGCTGCACGATGGTCCACTTCTTCCCATGACGATCGTGACAGCCAGTGTTCCTGCCCGTCACTGTGTTTAATGGTGCTGAAATTATTCTATACATTTTAGTGGAATGAAAAGTGTTAAAATCCATCATGGTTAATAATAGCGTGTGCAAGTGACGCGTTTCTACCTTATACTTCCGTGTTCATGTCCCTGGTCTTTTGATTGGACTTCAAGATTATAACATGAAATTCATGAAAACGTGGTCATATAAGATACATACAGTACCGGTCAAAAATTTGGACACACCTACTCATACAAGGGTTTTTCTTTATTTTTAGTATTTTCTACATTGTAGAATAATAGTGAAGACATCAAACTACGAAATAACACATATGGAATCATGTGGTAACCATAATATATTTTAGATTATAGAATCTTCAAAGTAGCCACCCTTTGCCTTAAATGGCAGCTTTGCACAATCTCGGCATTCTCCCAACCATTCACCTGGAACGCATTTCAATTAACATGTGTGACTTGTTAAAAGTTAATTTGTGGAATTTATTTCCTTCTTAATGCGTTTGAGCCAATCAGTAGTGTTGTGACAAGGTGGGGGTGGTGTACAGAAGACAACACTATTTGGTAAAAGTCCATATGTCAAGAACAGCTCAAATAAGCAAAGCGAAACGACAGTCCGTCTTCTAAAACACAACATATATTTGGATTTGTTTAACACTTGTTTGGTTACTACATGATTCCACGTGTGTTATTTCATAGTTTTGATGTCTTCACTACTTTTCTACAATGTAGAAAATAGTCAAAAATAACGAAGAATCCTTGAACGAATAGGTGTGTCCAAACTTTTGACTGGTGCTGTATATACAATTATATTCATGTTTGTGGATGAATGCCTTTTATGATGTTTTGCGCTGAAAACCATTGCGCTACGTTTCTGCCCTTTGTATACCATTCTAAAAGCTTAGAAAGGTTCAAAAACGACAAGGCTACTTGCCGCATCACTTGCATGTCGTATTGGTCATCTATTATATAAGATATAATCAATGCTCTTCTGTTTACAAAGTCATACTCTTCTCATGTAGACTTTAAAGTATGCTAATTAGTACATTTATTGATACTACAGAAAGGACATAATCAATAATGCCGTTTTACTACAGAAAGGATGTTATAATTTAAGCGGTGTTACTACAGACATGGCATTATCATTTCAAAGGCCAGCTTCTCTGTGGTTGGAGCAGGTCACTCCACCAGTCCCCAGTTGCTTTTCCGGGGCCTTTTCTCTGCTCTGATGTCTCAGTGGATTTGGGGAACCTGGCCGGGGACTCCAGTCTAAACATCTGGCATCACACATCACAAACAGCTCAAACATCACACATCACAAACAGCTCAAACATCACACATCACAAACAGCTCAAACATCACACATCACAAACAGCTCAAACATCACACATCACAAACAGCTCAAACATCACACATCACAAACAGCTCAAACATCACACATCACAAACAGCTCAAACATCACACATCACAAACAGCTCAAACATCACACACACAAAAACACACACGCACACACATACACACAAACAGTTCAGACATCACATAAAGCTTGGTTGAAGGGACATTTTCCACGTGATGGGACATCATCGGAGACACATTGGCAGTTTGGCACAGACATAAACTTGTTAAATTCTCTCTTTGGTAACACTTTAACGTGCCTAAATACCAGCCATTTTGAGTCAGTTGAAATGTTGATACGTAAAGACACATAACATGTTAAGCCTTATTCAAATTCATAATAAAGGCTCATAGATGTTAATAACAAGTTATTAAGCAAGTCAAATAAAGTAAACATTTCCCTAAAGTGTTACCTCACAGTTTTATGTAAAAGTCTGGTGTTCATTAATAAGCCAGGAAATCAATCAGTGAGCTGAGAGCAACTTAAGTTTGATTTATAAAAAAAAGAACTATACACTAGAGCCAGCATGAGTCACAGTTTCCTATATAATGTATGTATTGAAATCATAATGTAAACAATATTGGGGCCTAACGTTGCCTTGTGCTGATAGTAAGTCATGTTTAAAGCCTCAGAATCACACATGCGGTGGTTAGATAAGTTGGTTTCATGGGACAAATATGGTAGAAAAATTTGTTAATTGTATTGTACTTATCGGAAGTACGACTCAATTCCCCAAATGATTGGAATTTGCATTTGTCTTCGGGTCCAAAGACACATGCTTCACCTGATTTGTCCTCTTGCTAAATAGTTGTTGTGCATAGTTGCTGTTTTTTACGCTGTGCCTTTCAAGCCTGTCCATGGCTGAGATTCGTGTCCAGGGCTGTGGCTTGGGCTCGGCGTTCTTAGGGCAGAACTGTTGAGTCCATTGGTGAGGAGGACGGAGGAGGAGTTAGGGAGGGAGGATGGCTTTGAGAGGGACAGATGCTCCCGCAGGAGGTGGCCAGTTCTCCTCTCCTGTCCTCCTTGCTGAGCAGATGGACTCAGGAGACACACCACAGGAGGAGGTGCTGGACAGAGAAAATAGAGAGAGAGAGAGAGAGAGAGAGAGAGAGAGAGAGAGAGAGAGAGAGAGAGAGAGAGAGAGAAGGCGAAAGCACTGCAGAGAAAACAGCACGTTGAGGTAAACCAAGTAGAGGTAAACCAAGGGACACAACATAAATAGCAAGGGGAGAGAGGATCAGTCAAAAAGAAACATGAGTAGCTATCTCAGCTATAGAACTTTATACACTGCATGACTTATTATTGTACAGCCTTTGGTGCTCAAAGTACCGAAGTACAGATCAAAGAATAATCCGGACGTGACTTCAGAGGAGGGTCAATAGGTCTGTGTAACTTCGGGGTGAGGGGACTGTAGCCCCTCTCTGATTCCTATAACTCCGCTGTGTCGTTACAGAGAAATAGACACACTGGGGCTACGACGAGGTGAGGGCGAGGGAGGACTTTGTGGAAGAAAAACAGATCATTGTGATTACAAAGGTTCTGTGGATGGCCTAATATTGTGCTGAGGCTTTCTTTGTCTCCATGATTATTTACTTGGGTGTTGTGTTTATTTGCGAAACATGAAAATGATGCGTGTTGTTAACTCCACTTAAAATGCATTGACACCTACTGAAAGATGTGAAATAAATGTTGTGTACTTTGTACAGAAGATCACATGCAAGAAATTGAGTGTTATACCGTATATATTGCATACCGGGGTGGGTAACAATTGGAATTTGGATAGTCCATCTATAGATTCTCTGCAGACTATCAGTAACATCTCAACTAACTATCTACTAACCCTAAACCTAGCGCTAACCCTAACCTTAACCCTTATCCTAACTCTACACTTAACCCTAGCTCTAACCTTAACCCTAACCCTTATTTTCAACCAAACCCTAACTGTAACTGGCCTACCACTGTTGCGTCGTCTGCAAACTTGATGATTGAGTTGGAGGCATGTGTGGGGCTGAGCTGAGCACGCACCCGGGGCTGAGCACGCACCCTTGAGGGGGAACGTTATAAAGGTATGAAAATCTGGATACTGTCCAACCCTATTTGGCACTACAGGCAGTGAGCCCATGAAGACTGGGTGTGATGAGGATTTCCTTGGCTTAAACACTTCCTAATTTCTGGCCCAGTGATCACTGCATGTAAGTACCATGGAACGGAATAAAATTACCCAGAAGAAAACTATTCCAAATGGATCCAGCAAATTTCTTTTGACCAATCAATCATTTGATATTATTGTACACTGAGGCCTTAGCCTAATACATAGAACCCCACATAGAATACATGGAAACCACATATAACACACAGAACCCCACATAGAACACAAAATACAGACCTGGAGCCAGGATAAAGTGACTAAGGGGGCAGTTGAAATTGGTCAGGGTGTACAATTCTGGGGTTTCTCGCATTGGAATAACATTGAATTCTGCTTGTATCACGCTATACCACAATAAACATAAAGTTCAAATGCTGAGACTCTGAGACCATTGATTGAGTGCTTTTGAAATGACAGGTTGGCATGAAATCTCTAGCCTATCTCTGCCATGCTTCAGCACAAAGGACAGCGCCCTACCCACTACAGCAAGGCCGTTTTTGTAACGAATTTAGGCTACAGGAGAGATAGTGTAATTCATCTGTCACAAACAGCCTATGTGAATGCAGCCGTACACACAGCTGTCTTACCAAAATAAGGAAAACTAAACACTGAAAGTAGTAGCCTAGATATTCAATATTCATGCACGCAAAACAAAACACAGAATAGCAATTTGGCTTAGAATACCGACACAACTGCAAATGCGAACGAACGAATGCTACCAGAACAAAACAGCGCTACCAAGTAGGGCTAGTAAACAAAATATCAGATCGATAAAGGCATGGCAGAATATATACTGAACAAAAATACGAACTCAACATGTAAAGTGTCAGTCCCATATTTCATGAGTTGAAATGTTTCATAAACACTAAAAACTTGTTTCTGTCAAATTCTGTGCACAATTTTGTTTACATCCCTGTTGGTGAGCATTTCCCTTTGACAAGATAATCCATCCATCTAACAGGTGTGGCATGTCAAGAAGCTGATTAAAGAGCATGGTCATTACACAGGTGCACCTTGTACTTGGACAATAAAAGGCCACTCTAAAATGTGTAGTTTTGTCACGCAACACAATGTCACAGATGTCTCAAGTTTTGAGGGAGCATGTAATTGGCATGCTGACTGCAGGAATGTCCACCAGCGCTGATGCCGGAGAATTAAATGTTAATTGTTCTACCATAACCTGCCTCCGATATCATTTTAGAGAATTTAGCAATACATCCAACCGGCCTCACAACCGCAGACCACATGTAACTACGCCAGCCCAGGACCTCCACATTCGGCTTCTCCACCTGCAAGATTGTCTAAGACCAGCCATCCGAACAGCTGATGAAACTGGGGGTTTGCAAAACTGAAACATTTCTGCACAAACTGTCAGAAACCATCTCAGGGAAGCTCATCTGCTTGCTCGTCATCCACACCAGGTCTTAACCTGACAGCAATCCAGCATCGTAACCAACTTCAGGTGCAAATACTCACCTTTGATGGCCACTGGCACGCTGGAGATGTGTGCTCTTCATGGATGAATCCTGGTTTCAACTGTACCTGGAAGCTGAACATGTCCCAGTTCTTCCACACTCACCAGACATGTCACCCATTGAGCATGTTTGGGATGCCCTGGATCGACTTGTACGACAGTATGTTCCAGTTCCCGCCAATATCCAGCAACTTCACACAGCCATTGAAGAGGAGTGAGACAACATTCCAATGACCACAATCAACAGCCTGATCAACTCTATGTGAAGGAGATCTATCGTGCTGCATGAGGCAAATGGTGGTCACACTAAATAATGACTGCTTTTCTGATCCACGCCCCTACATTTTTTTAAAGGTATCTCTGACCAACAGATGCATATCTGTAGAAAGAAAAAGAAAGAAGGAAGGGAAGCGCTGCTAAGGTACACAATAGTAGGTTTTGGTAGACTCTTTGGTAAAAGGGTCATCAAAAGAAATAAGGACCAAGGCACTCTTCATACAATTAATTAAAATGGCCTTAATTTGTATGGCATGTTCAATGGAAACAAGGTTAACAAACTCTGGTGTGTTTCGGCTGCATGGCCTTCGTCAGGGAGTACAAAGATATAATACAATGTCCTATTTTGAACAGCTTTTTCCAATCAACTCTTGATTTGATTATCTGTATTCCCAGTCATGTGAAATCCATAGATTAGGGCCTAATGAATGTACTTAAATTGACGAATTTCCTTATATGAACTGTAACTCAGTAAAATCTTTGAAATTGTTGCTTGTTGCATTTATATTTTTGCTCAGTGTTCATATCTATCTCAATTACCTCGTACCCCTGCACATCGACTTGGTTCTGGTACCCCGTGTATATAGCCAAGTTATCATTACTCATTGTGCATTTATTCCTTGTCTTGTTATCTTTCTATTTATTCCTTGTGTCATTACTTTTCTATTTCTTTCTAGTTTTTTCTAGTTTTTTTTCTTCTTTCTCTGCATTGTTGGGAAGGGCCTGTAATTACGCATTTCAGTGTTAGTATACACCTATTGTTTACGAAGCATGTGACAAATACAATTGTATTTAATTTGACATAGAACCCTAAATAGAACACGTAGAACCCTACACAGAACACAGAACCACACATACAACACACATAGAATCCCACATGGATCACACAACCTGACATAGAACACATATAACCCCACATAGAACCCCTTCTAAGAGGAGAGACCATTTTCCAGTTCTCCCTTAAAGGTCCAACATTATCTCACCACTAGCATTGTGCTGCTTTCTTTATTGACTTGGCCAAAGCTTTGATACGGTAGATCATTTAATTATTGTGGGTCGGCTAAGGGGTATTCGTGTCTCTGAGGGGCCTTTGGCCTGGTTTGCTTTCTACATCTCTCAAAGAGTGCAAAGTGTAAAGTCAGAAACATCTGCTATCTCGGCCACTGCCTGTCACCAAGGGAGTACCTCAAGGCTCGATCCTAAGCCTCACGCTCTTCTCAATTTACATCAACAACATAGCCCAGGCAGTAGGTAGCTTTCTCACCCATTTATATGCAGATGATTGAGTCTTATACTCAGCTGCCCCCCCCCCCCCCCACCGGTTTGATTACGAACTCTGAGGGTTTAGAGCTTAATGTACCTCATACAAGTACTTGGGAGTATGGCTAGGCAGTACTCTGTCCTTCTCTCAGCTCCTTATAGGACACATCACTGCACTCTATACTACTCTGTAAACTGGTCATCTCTGTATACAGTGGGGCAAAAAGGTATTTAGTCAGCCACCAATTGTGCAAGTTCTCCCACTTAAAAAGATGATAGAGGCCTGTAATTTTCATCATAGGTACACTTCAACTATGACAGACAACTATGACAGAAAAGAAATCCAGAAAATCACATTGTAGGATTTTTTATTAATTTATTTGCAAATTATGGTGGAAAATAAGTATTTGGTCACCTACAAACAAGCAAGATTTCTGGCTCTCACAGTCCTCCACTCTTTACCTGTATTAATGGCACCTGTTTGAACTTGTTATCGGTATAAAAGACACCTGTCCACAACCTCAAACAGTCACACTCCAAACTCCACTATGGCCAAGACCAAAGAGCTGTCAAAGGACACCAGAAACAAAATTGTAGACCAGGCTGGGAAGACTGAATCTGCAATAGGTAAGCAGCTTGGTTTGAAGAAATCAACTGTGGGAGCAATTATTAGGAAATGGAAGACATACAAGACCACTGATAATCTCCCTCGATCTGGGGCTCCACGCAAGATCTCACCCATGGGGTCAAAATGATCACAATAACGGTGAGCAAAAATCCCAGAACCACACGGGGGGACCTAGTGAATGACCTGCAGAGAGCTGGGACCAAAGTAACAAAGCCTACCATCAGTAACACACTAGGCCGCCAGGGACTCAAATCCTGCAGTGCCAGATGTGTCCCCCTGCTTAAGCCAGTACATGTCCAGGCCCGTCTGAAGTTTGCTAGAGAGCATTTGGATGATCCAGAAGAAGATTGGGAGAATGTCATATGGTCAGATGAAACCAAAATAGAACTTTTTGGTAAAAACTCAACTTGTCGTGTTTGGAGGACAAAGAATGCTGAGTTGCATCCAAAGAACACCATACCTACTGTGAAGCATGGTGGTGGAAAGACCATGCTTCGGGGCTGTTTTTCTGCAAAGGGACCAGGACGACTAATCCGTGTAAAGGAAAGAATGAATGGGGCCATGTATCGTGAGATTTTGAGTGAACACCTCCTTCCATCAGCAAGGGCATTGAAGATGAAACGTGGCTGAGTCTTTCAGCATGACAATGATCCCAAACACACCGCCCGGGCAACGAAGGAGTGACATTTCAAGGTCCTGGAGTGGCCTAGCCAGTCTCCAGATCTCAACCCCATAGAAAGTCTTTAGAGGGAGTTGAAAGTCTGTGTTGCCCAGCAACAGCCCCAAAACATCACTGCTCTAGAGGAGATCTGCATGGAGGAATGGGCCAAAATACCAGCAACAGTGTGTGAAAACCTTGTGAAGACTTACAGAAAACGTTTGACCTCTGTCATTGCCAACAAAGGGTATATAACAAAGTATTGAGATAAACTTTTGTTATTGACCAAATACTTATTTTCCACCATAATTTGCAAATAAATTCACTACAATTTGATTTTCTGGATTTTTTTTCTAATTTTGTCCGTCATAGTTTAAGTGTACCTATTATGACAATTACAGGCATCTCTCATCTCTTTTGGTGGCTGACTAAATACTGTTTTGCCCCACTGTATGTGGCACAAGACCCACTGGCTGATTTTTATTTATAAAACATCCTCCACATGCAGCACCCATTCTGCCAATCATATTCTGTTAAAGGTCCACAAAGCACACACATCCCTGGGTGGCTCCACTTTTCAGTTCGCTGCAGCTAGCGAGCGGAATGAGCTGCAAAAAAACACTCCAACTGGACAGTTTTATCGCCATCTCAACATTTAAAGACTCAATAATGGACACTCTTACTGACACTTGTGGCTGCTTCGCGTGATGTATTGTTGTCTTTACCTTTTTTCCCTTCGTACTGCTGTCTGTGCACAACAATGTTTGTGCCATGTCTGTGCTGCTACAATGTTGTGCTGCTGCCATGTTGTGTTGTTGTCTCTCTTTATGTAGTGTGGTGGTGTATATTTTGTTGTGATGTGTGTTTTGTCCTACCTTTAAATGTTTTATCCCAGCCGTCGTCCCCACAGGAGGCCTTCTGCCTCTTGTTAGGCCGTCATTGTAAATAAGAATATGTTCGTAGGCCCTTTCCTGCAGTCAAATGACCTAGTGGTCTCATGGGTCGAAATCGGGTGTTTCTATGTCAAACAGTTGTGTTATATTTCAGTCTTCTGTGATGTATATAAAGTGTAATATTGGGATGCAAACTCAAAATGCAATACATTTCAACTTTTTTTTAACACTTTTTCGTAGTATCCAATTGGTAGTTACAGTCTTGTCCCATCGCTGCAACTCCCATACTGACTCGGGAGAGGCGAAGGTCGAGAGCCGTGCATTCTCCGAAACACAACCCAGCCAAGCCGCACTGCTTCTTGACAAGAACATCCCTGTCGCAAAACCCTTCCCTAATCCAGATGACGCTGGGCCAATTGTGCACCACCCCATGGGTCTCGCGGTCACAGCCGGCTGTGACAGAGCCTGGACTCAAACCAGGATCTCGAGAGGCAGAGCTAGCACTGTGATGCAGTGCCTTAGACCACTGCACCACTCAGGAGGCTGTCTTCTTTCTTTTTTTAAGCCAATATCCTTGTGTATGAGGTGTATACTTTTGTTTCAAAGTAGATTTGTTTAAGACTACCAATAAACACTCTGTGTGACCCTGATTTAGCCTGTTGCAGTAAAAGGTTAATTGATCCTTAAATAAAAAATGAATAAAAAACATATTCTCATGCTGCGGCAGATTTAGAGAGTGTCACTTCAAACAGCTGAGCCAAACAGCTGAACACACACACACACACACACACACACACACACACACACACACACACACACACACACACACACACACACACACACACACACACACACACACACACACAGCTCCTTTACCACCGATCTATTTGTCTTTGTCATCAATATCTCACTGTTCAAGTGTCTGCCGCGCACAGTGAAATAATCAGCATAAAACACAGCCTTCAAAGGAGATTGATACTTATAGTAAAGTAGCAGTCGTCTTTCTATTGGACATGTCGTCATGCCTCGTATCTTTGTTGTCTGAGGTCAGAATGCGACATCTTGTTTACGGAATACACTTCAGGATGTCTTACTCTCCAACTTCACTGTGTTATTTATGTGATCAAAAATCAATTAGGCTTCAATAGTGTTTGATTCACTGGCTGTAAAAGAAAGGAGTATCATTTTTACCAGAATGTAATGAAAAGCATCTTTGAGACTATAACTTATGTTTGTTTTTCCTCCCTCAATGACGCCTCTAATTTTTTCCCCCTTCTTTCTATTCCACTTCCAGTGGAGTCAAACACACACACACACACACACACACACACACACACACACACACACACACACACACACACACACACACACACACACACACACACACACACACACACACACACACACAGGGACAGAGAGAGAGAGAGAGAGAGAGACACAACCACAGTTTGCCTCGAAGGCGCCTGTTCTCCCCCTCTCCTTTAGAAATGAGTGGTTGGTGTAACGTGACACATATTTTTCTCATTAGTGTGTTATCAAGTTGCGGTGCCGTCACACTGCTGATTAGCTGGAGGAATCAGACTGAAGGGTTACAGTGGTACTGTGAATGTTCTTTCAATTCCAATATTTAAATCCACAACATGTGGACTGTATAGAACTCTTCTTATGCAAGGCGGTTATGCCAGTCTAGTTATTGATATTGGCAGTCATGAATGATTGCTTTTACAACAGAGATTTGTGAAAGATGGTTGCTGGTTATGTGTTTCAAACAATGTTAGTAATGTAGTAGTTTTCCACCTGACAAACTGCTTCCTGGCTTACAGTACAACTTTTAAACATTTGACCCTTAGTAAGGGCATGAGGTCGCTGCTCAAGAGGGTTTTCTTGACTCTCATGACAGATTTGTTAGCGCTCATGGGTTCTGAGATTCTGGGTTCTCACAGCTGTAACTAAAAAAACAATTTTCTATGTAGGAGACACTCCATGTTTTAAATGTATTTGAACCATTTATCACCACAGAGACATTTGAGTAATTAATTGGGTGACCTTTTATTTAAAAGCTTTTGAAGATTTACTTCTGAAAAAACACCTGGAGCACAAAAAATGAAACTGACATCTTCTCACTCAGCTGTTGATTGATCAGAGGGCTGAGCTAATATAATGTCCTCATCCTAATCCATCCAAGTCTGATTTCCCGAGTTAAACGTATCCATTCATCTACTAGAAGGAGCTGATCTTATCACTGATAAATAAGCAGGAGGCATTCTTCTCAATGCAACAACTTTGCATGGCTCTATTCTCTTTGGACCATCTGAATTGAATGGTCTTTGTCATGTTTATGACACTGTCATGTCCATGTCATACTGACACTTTCAAATACCTTGTACTGACAAAGTAATGTAACCCGTTCTTATGTCCAAGTTAATGATGTCATTTTTACCCCTTGTTTGATAGAGCGGACTGATTGAACATGACTGGATCCTTTTGGGAATTACGAATGTTCTTCACCTAAATTCAATTCACAATTTTGTCCCTCGCATTGCAATTAATCTTGTAATGTCATTATGCATCAGCTTTATTTACGTCATCTACTTAATTACATAAATCTGAGGAATTTTGAACCAAGTTTAGAATTTGTTTAGAACGTAACACACAAGGTAATACACTATGTAAAGCAAGTCCATTGACTGCTGGTGTATCAGATGTCAGATCAGACCGCATTTGTATATAGGGATACTCTCATGGTCCTAGTACACAGGTGGGTATATACAGTCAGATCCAAATTATTGGCACCCTTGATAATTTTTGAGCAAAAATGATGAACAAAAAATACCATAAAATAAATAATGCAAATACTGAGTTATATTGTTATGCTCCCTAAAAATTGAAAATCATATTATTTTATACTAATACAATACGCTATGAGAAAGAGATTTTGTTGAACAAGTAGCCTCTTTTAAAAATAAAATATTGGCACCCCTGTTTTTTAATTTTGGAATGCTTTTACTTTATTGGGTTTTTTAGACAATAGACAAAATACATAGACAAAGACGATTCACAGACATAGATCCATTAAACGAGACATGACGTTGGCTGGGTCTTAATGCCCAACCTTTGACATTAAAAAGAAAGACAAAAAACATCTCAGACGTACATAAATCTCAACAAACGTTAATGACATCATATTCCCAGCACCTCAAAATCCATGCCAAACAAAAAACAATCATTAAAGCCAAACAAAGCACACATCTCAACGCACAAGGATGACTCCCAACAACCTCCTCTGAAAATTGCACAAAAACACACCTACTTGAAGAACAGTGAAGATGCAAATCCCAGCACCCCTGTTTTCAATACCTTTCAATATGTCACCTTACAAGGATAATGGCACTGAGCCTTTTTCTAAAATGTTTTATAAGATTGGAGAACACATTGGGAGGGATCTTAGACCATTCTTCCATACAGAATCTTTCCAGTTCTTTGATATCCTTCGTCTGCGCTTAGATTTAAACCACAGGTTTTCAACGGGGTGCCACGACTTCCGCCGAAGTCGGCTCCTCTCCTTGTTCGGGCGGCGTTCGGCGATCGACGTCACCGGGTTTCTAGCCATCGCCGCTCCATTTTTCGTATGTCCATTTGTCTTGTCTTGTTCCATACACACCTGGTTTTCATTACCCAATCAATCTACATGTATTTAACCCTCTGTTTCCCACCATGTCTTTGTGTGTAATTTTTCATGTTATTGTGGTGTTTTATTACGCGCTTGACTTTTTTTCTGTTCCGTGTTTTGAGCGCATTTGATTTATCTAGCGCTCTCGTTTTTTGGAACTAAAATAAAAGTGCGCCTGTTAACGTTACTTTGCTCTCCTGCACCTGACTTCACCTCTAGTACACCCCTTGACATGGGGTTAAAGTCTGAGATGTTAGAGACTGAGATGGCCATTGCAAATTGTTGATTTTGTGGTCAAGTAACCATTTCTTTGTGGATGTGTGCTTGTGGTTATTGTCTGGCTGGAAGTTCCACTTGCGGCCAAGTTTCAACCTGCAGGGGCAACCAGGTTTTTGGCTATTGACTTTTATAAGATCCACAGGTCCAGTGGAAGAAGAATCACCCCAGAACATTAAATATCCACCACCATATTTTACAGTAGGTATAGGGTTCTTGTCTGCATGTGCATCATTTTGGACCTGACTGTAAATCATGTATGTACATCATATATCATTACATTGTGAAACTCTGTCCCCAGCCATTCTTTTAACTTGATGTATATTGTGCTTCGAATACGAGGATATCAAAATAGCCAAGTTTTGTATGTCTCCCTCTCTGCTTGTTTGTCTAGCTTTCATCCCGTCCGGTATAATGGTTTCATCTGTGTGTTTACACAACTAATGAGCTTTCTGTTTCAGGTCCCAGCCATTTTATCCTTTTTATTTATCCTCCAATTTATATCATATTGGGTTGCGTAGCTATGCTGTCAAAACAAACAAAAACACAAGTGTCTATGTAAGTGGGAGTAAAAGGGAACCTTGTCAACTCAATAAAGGACACTATGAGATATAATGAGTGTTTCAATAAAGTTTGTGTTTAGCGTTGCACCAGCGTCTGTGAATCGGACAGTATTTATTATCAACAAACATTTGCTTAAATGTGAGGACTGTATACTCAAGGAGGCAAACAACTGGACAAAGTTGACATGGCCTTTGAATGCTTATACCTTATCTCTCTCTCCAATTCAATTTGAAGGGCTTTATTAGCATGGGAAACATATGTTTACATTGCCAAAGCAAGTGAAAATAAACCAAGGGAAATAAACATTAAGAAATTAACAGTCAACGTACACTCACAAAAGTTTTAAAATAATATAGCCATTTCAAACGTTATATTATTGGCCATGTACAGTGTTGTAACAATGTGCAAATAGTTGAAATTGGAAAGAGAAAATAAATAAACAGATAAAAATAGGTTGTATTTATAATGGTGTTGGTGCTCCAACCTGTGACAACAGGTTCTCTCTCTCTCTCTCTCTCTCTCTCTCTCTCTCAGACACACACACAGTAATTTCCTCTACTCCCAGACACTGTCCCTCATCTTATGGTAGGCAGCAATGTAGTGTTCTGCCATCCCACAGCTCTCTGCGTCCTCCCCAAACAGGGGAAACCTTGAATAAGGGTTTCAAATTTGGGAAAATGACACTCTCTAATTGTTTTATTGGTTGCACAGCCTTTCCTCTACAGGGAGCCAGGTTTTCCTGTGTCTACCCTTCTCAATGGCAAGGCTGTGCTCACTGAGCCTGTACTTTGTCAAGGTTTTTCTAAGGTTTTGATCAGTAACCATGGTCAAATATTTAGCCACGGTGTACTGTCGATTTAGGGCCAGATAGCACTGCATTTTGCTTTGTGCTTGTGTTTGTGTTTCCCAATAAGCAATATAGTTTTGTTTTGACTGTGTTGTAATTTGGTTTATCCTGATTGATTGGATGTTCTGGTCCTGAGGCTTCAGTGCGTTCGTAGAACAGGTTTGTGAAGTCAGCCCCAGGACCAGCTGGGTGAGGGGAATCTTTTCTTTGCTCAGCTCTTGGGATTGCAGGGCTTGGTAATGATATGAGAGGGGGTCACCGTATTTTAGATATTTCCAAAACTGAATTACTCTTTTTTTGAGTTTTTATTATTAGAGGATATTGGCCTAATTCTGCCCTGCATACATTGTTGTAGTTTTCCTCTGGACATGTAGGATAATCTTTTAGAACTCTGCATGCAGGGTTTCAATGGGGTGTTTGTCCCATTTGATGAAATCTTGTTTTGCAAGTGGACCCCACACTTCGCTGCCATAAAGTGCAATTGGTTCAATGAGATATTCAATTAGTTTTAGCCAAATTTTAATAGGTATTTCCCTGCCTCATTAAGGTGTCCAGTTGAGCTTATTTTTAAGCCTAAGTAATTGCAGTGTGTACAGTACTCTATATATGTTGTACCAATTGAGAACTTTGGTCTAATTCCCTGAGATCTGGATCTTCTCTGGAAAATCATTATTTTAGTATTTTTGGGGTTTACTGCCAGGGCCCATGTGCTGTGGGTGACAGCAGGCATAGGTCATCTGTGAAGAGTAGGCATTTAACTTCTGAATTGTGGAGACTAACACCAGGGGCTGAGGATTTTTCTAGAATAGTGGCCAATTCGTTAATGTAAGTATTGAAGGGTGCAGGGCTCAGATTGCAACCCTGGCGAAGGCCCCACCCCTGGTTAAAGAATTCTGTTATTTTCTTACCAATTTTAATGCTGCACGTATTGCCAGTATAGATTGATTTAATTATTTCATATGTTTTACCCCCTACACCACTTTCAATAACTTTGTAGAACAGTCCTGTATGCCAAATAGAATCAAATGCTTTTTGGAAGTCGATAAAGCAAGCGTAAATTTTGGTATTATTTTGGTGGACATTTTTATCTATCAGGGTGTGTAGGGTCTCTCTCTCTCTCTCTCTCTCTCTCTCTCTCTCTCTCTACCCTTACCCTAACCCTTATTCTAAAGGCATCAGCATGCTTCAGTACAGCGGGCGGCTAGCGAACTGAATGATTGTGCTGGCATACTTGAAAAACTAGAAAAAAGCGTCAATAGTACTGTTTGTCCATTTAGTGACACTGTAGCCAGTATACACTTTCTCAAAATAGTCCGAATTAATCTAAGATAACTCAAGAAATCTGCCATTCATTTCAATGTTTTTGCAGAGGAGATTTTGGTGCAGTATTTCTCAATGAAAAAATGTGCATGAAAACAGGTCGTCTCTCGTTGAATGACAACAAAGACTTTATTGAAGAATCCCTACAGTTGACCAATCATGGAAGAAGGGGCGTCGACTTCGACTGGCCTCGAGAAAAAAATGTGTGTCCCCGAACAGCCCCCAAAAAACTTACCAAAGTCCAAAATGAACTAAAACGCAACAAAATGTTGTCATAATATGTGCTTGAACTCATCCGAACTGTTTTGACTGGGAAGCATGCGGACGCCTTAAACCTAACCGTGGGTCCATAGCTTCAGCAAGCAGTTGCTTAACAACAGATAGTTTGTTGATAGTACGACCATCAGTAGAGTATTTCCAGATGGACTATCTGGATTATCCAAACAAAGCTTTGACACTGTCAGTGCAACCAGGTCGAACGTCATAAGCATACATGCATTTTTCATTTTCAAAAGTTTGTTCTACTGCAAGTTAATGTTAAGAAAATATCCACTTTTGGATGTCTGTCATTTAAATATCCATTGTCTAATGTGTTGTAACAGAGAGTTGTTATAGTGCCTGGAGACATAGCTAAAGCTGTTGACAGACTAAGAGCATAGAGGGATGAAAATTAATCAGCTTCTCTTTCTTTCTTTCTCTGTTTCTCTGTTTCTCTGTCTCTCTCTCTCTCTCGCTCTCTCTCTCTCTCTCTCTCTCTCTCTCTCTCTCTCTCTCTCTCTCTCTCTCTCTCTCTCTCTCTCTCTCTCTCTCTCTCTCTCTCTCACTGTCACAGTAATTTCCTCTACTCCCATAAAGGTTAGGAGATATCAGTTACGCATGACTGTTTATATTAAACCTAGTGCACATAATTCAGACTGAATGAGTCGATGTACAGTAACAGTACACACAGTTGAAGTGGGAAGTTTACATACACTGAGGATGGAGTCATTAAAACTTGTTTTTCAACCACTCCACAAATTTCTCATTAACAAACTACAGTTTTGGCAAGTCGGTTAGGACATCTACTTTGTGCATGACACAAATCATTTTTCCAACAATTGTTTACAGAAAGATTATTTCACTTCTAATTCACTCTATCACAATTCCAGTGGGTCAGAAGTTTACATACACAAAGTTGACTGTGCCTTTAAACAGCTTGGAAAATACCAGAAAATTATGTAATGGCTTTAGAAGCTTCTGATAGGCTAATTGACATCATTTGAGTCAATTGGATGTGTACCTGTGGATGTATTTCAAGGCCTACCTTCAAACTCAGTGCTTCTTTGCTTGACATCATGGGAAAATCAAAAGAAATCAGCCAAGACCTCAGAAACAAATTGTAGACCTTCACAAGACTGGTTCATCTTGGGAGCAATTTCCAAACGCCTGAAGGTACCACGTTCATCTGTACAAACAATAGTACGCAAGTATAAACACCATGGGACCATGCAGCCATCATACCGCTCAGGAAGAAGACGCGTTCTGTCTCCTAGAGATGAACGTACTTTGGTGCGAAAATTGCAAATCAATCCCAGAACAACAGCAAAGGACCTTGTAAAAATGCTGGAGGAGACCGGTACAAAAGTATATATATCCACAGTAAAACGAGTCCTATATCGACATAACCTGAAAGGCCGCTCAGCAAGGAAGAATCCACTGCTCCAAAACCACCATAAAAAAGCAAGACTACGGTTTACAACTACACATGGGGACAAAGATTGTACTTTTTGGAGAAATGTCCTCTGGTCGAATGAAACAAAAATTGAAATGTTTGGCCATAATGACCATTGTTATGTTTGGAGAGAAAAGGGAGAGGCTTGCAAGCCAAAGAACACCATCCCAACCGTGAAGCACGGGGTGGCAGCATCATGTTGTGTGGGTGCTTTGCTGCAGGAGGAACTGGTGCACTTCACAATATAGATGGCGTCATGAGGGAGGAAAATGATGTGGATATATTGAAGCAACATCTCAAGACATCAGTCAGGAAGTTAATGCTTGTTCGCAAATGGGTCTTCCAAATGGACAATGACCCCAAGAACACTTCCAAAGTTGTGGCAAAATGGCTTAAGGACAACAAAGTGAAGGTATTGGAGTGGCCATCACAAAGCCCTGACCTCAACCCTATAGAATATTTGGGGGCAGAATTGAAAAAGCTTGTGCGAGCAAGGAGGCCTACAAACCTGACTCAGTTACACCAGCTCTGTCAGGAGGAATGGGCCAAAATATACCCAACTTATTGTGGGAAGCTTGTGGAAGGATACCCGAATCGCAGGACCCAAGTTAAACAATTTAAAGGCAATGCTACCAAATAATAAATTGAGTGTATGTAAACTTCTGACCCACTGGGAATGTGATGAAGGGAAAAAAAGCTGAAATATATAATTCTCTCTGCTATTATTCTGACATTTCACATTCTTAAAAGAAAGTGGTGATCCTAATTGACCTAAAACAGGGAATTTTTACTAGGATGAAATGTCAGGAATTGTGAAAAACTGAGATTAAATGTATTTGGCTAAGGTGTATGTAAACTTCTGACTTCAACTGTAGTTGATTTTTTATGGACTGGTATTGTTCATTCTGCGTAGAAAATGCATGTTAAGTTGAAACTAATTCCCTTGTTGCTATAGACCATGAATGCCAAGACTCAACCTACTGGGCACAGATGTAATTTCAATGTCTAATTTTGATTATTTGGTTGAGTTGTCAATCAAATCAACACAAAATGTTACCATGTCATTGGATTTAGGTTCAAAGTTGGACTAAATTTCCATGCAGGTCTCAATCTCAGTAGCAGGTCTAGTTGAATGACCTTGAACAGATTTAGTCACTTTACACGAAGGGTAAAATGGTTACAATACACACTTTGTATCTCAGATGTCATTTAGATAATGCTATGACAACAGCTGAAAACATTGCATTGTTGATGATACTTTAAATTGCATATATACTGAGCAAAAATATAAACGAAATATGCACATTTCAAAGATTTTACTGAGTTACAGTTCAAATAAGGAAATCAGCCAACTGAAATAAATTCATTAGGCCCTTGTCTATGGATTTCACATGACTGGGAATACAGATATGCATCTGTTGGTCACAGATACCATTAAAAAAAATGGGTCTCACAATAGGCCTCAGGATCTCATCATGGTATCTCTGTGCATTCAAATTGCCATCGATAAAATGCAATTGTGTTCATTGTCCGTAGCTTATGCCTGTCCATACCATATTCCCACTGCCACCATGGGGCACTCTGTTCACAAGGTTGACATCAGCATCCGCTCACCCACACGACGCAATACACGTGGTCTGCAGTTGTGAGGCCGTTTGTACGTACTGTCAAATTCTCTAAAACTATGTTGGAGGCAGCTTATGCAAGAAAAACATTCAATTATCTGGTAACAGCTCTGGTGGACATTCATGCAGTCAGTATGCAAATTTCACGCTCCCTCAAAACTTGAGACATCTGTGGCATTGTGGTGTGTGGCCTTTTATTGTCCCCAGCACAAGGTGCACCTGTGTAATGATCATGCTGTTTAATCAGCTTCTTGATATGGCACACCTGTGAGGTGGGTGGATTAGATTGTCAAATAATAAATATTCACTGACAGGGATGTAAATAAATTTGTGCACAAAATTTGAGAGTAATGTTGCGTTTATATTTTTGTTCAGTGTGGTATTAATGTATGCACCTTATATGCCCTGGTGACAGTGGGAGACTTTTAGATTCTTATAAACCAAGCTTAATGTAAAATACAGCTGTTTTAGAGATCCAGTCTCATCATACTAAATTAGATGTTGTATTTCACTTCCACATACAGCAAATGGCTCATAGATCTATGAAGAGTGACTTCTCTTTGCGAGACCCTCCAGAAATAAGAAAACTAATTTGTTCTGAGATTGCCAAAACATATGCTTGTTAGAGGCAATGCATGCATTTTTTTTTTGACTTTCTTCCTTGATGTAGCGTTGCAGTTTACCACAAAAAAAATAAGCATGTTCAGAGATTGAAACAGCAAACCACCCTTATGTTAGTCATCGACTATGGGGCAACACTTTATTTTGATAGTCTGTAGAGCAACTACAGATGGACTATCTACAGACTGTCAGTAACATTTCAACTAACTATCTACTAACCTTAGCCCCAATCTTAAGTCTTATCCTAACCCTAACCCTTACCCTCATTCTAAATCTAAACCTAACCATAACTTTAGCAAACAGTTGATTATCAACAGATAGTTTGTTGATAGGCTGACCATCTGCAAGTGAAAGTTTTAAATAAAAAAATCCACTTTTGGTCTGTCATTTAAATATCCGTTGTCTAATGTGTTGTATCAGAGAGTTGTTATAGCGCCTGGAGACAGCTAAAGCTGTTGACAGACTGATTGCATCTCTCTCTCTCTCTCTCTCTAGAGCTCCAGAGTGACAGAGCTCTGTAATTGTAGCCAGATCTCAGAGTTGCCAACATTCTTCTTAATGGTTTGCTACATTGACGTCAGAGACGTGATAAAGGCGACAGTAAAGCGAGAGCTTCAGTTTTCATGAGAAAAGGGGTCTCTAACTAACTTTGCATTCATGTTGTCCCTTTATTCTGTTCTTCACTGTTTAATGAAATGTTTTATGTAATATATATATATGTTGATGCCAAATAAAGATGTTCTCAATTGACCATTAAGTGATAAGATTTCCACCATCTCTAAGTTAACCTACATATATATGGCCTACAGAAATCCCCATCACTATTATTGACACAATACCTAACTCAATGCCATTGAATTTATATAGACATAAATTAATAGAAAGACATTTTACATAAAAAAAATGGACAGAAAGTTTTGGTCATAGCATCATTTCATGCGCAGCATAGCCATCACTAAAAGCAATGTGCACACTTGAATCATAGGGAGTGGATAGCCTAAAACACCCATGAGAATGTGAGGGGAAATTATTTTCATAGCATAAAGAGAATTCTATGAACGTGACACATCTTCTGGAAATGAGGGATCGTTTTCATGTTGCTTGACGTTGATTAGGCCACATGCCCTTATTGGTTTTCACATCCCACCACAGAGAGCAACAGCTTGGTTTCAGATCAGTTTGTACTGTATAGCCAACTCCTATGATCTCCTATGTTTACAATATACAGCATAAACAGATCTGGGACCAAGCTAGGAGAGTGACCCACTAGGTATGTAAAGGTAGCCTGCATTCAAACTGAGATTCTCCTTTTTACAATTGGTTAACTTGTAAAACAGAACAATTCAGTTTGGATCCAGACTAATAAAAAGGGACCCTCCTCTCTTTATTTGTCTTCCTTTAATAGCCACACCTGGTTTGGATGTAGGGGGGCCAAGGTGTCACGCCTCCCAACCAGATGATAATGAGTATCTGATTAACCCCTGAGCTCCTCTGTCTTCCCCCAGAGTCCTATTCATTAAGGCACACTGTAGCAAAACGTTTTGCAAAGAACATTTTAAATGAGTGTTTCTTATTGGACAAGTTAAGATAGTCCCTGCCTCTTTCGGGACGTTTTCTTCTGTCCTGTGCCTAATGAATATGACCCAGTTCTGTCATCCACGTCACACTGAATGGACCAACTGAACCTGACACCTTTTAAGAGGCCATGATAAAACAAGCCCCTGAATGTTGTGTGTGCAGTAAATGTGATTATGCCTCATTAGAGAGAAGAACATTTGGACACATGTCTTATATTTAGGGTGAAGATCAGGGGTCAGATTGGGGGATGTGATATACACGTGATACATTATCCAATGTTGATCACGTAGTGTTGGATAGATCCAGTTGCAGAGAATATTATTATTCTGAATTTTACACCTCTTCTGCATATACAGTTGAAGTCGGAAGTTTACATACACTTCGGTTGGAGTCATTAAAACTCATTTTTCAAACATTCCACAAATTTCTTGTTAACAAACTATAGTTTTGGCAAGTTGGTTAAGACATCTACTTTTTGCATGACACAAGTAATTTTTCCAACAATTGTTTACAGACAGATTATTTAACTTCTAATTCACGCTATCACAATTCCAGTGGGTCAGAAGTTGACTGTGCCTTTAAACAGCTTGGAAAATTCCAGAAAATTATGTCATGGCTTTAGAAGCCTCTGATAGACCAATTGACATCATTTGAGTCAATTGGAGGTGTACCTGTGAATGTATTTCAAGGCCTACCTTAAAACTCAGTGCCTCTTTGCTTGACATCATTGGAAAATCAAAAGAAATTGCAGACCTCCACAATTGGTTCATCATTGGGAGCAATTTACAAATGCCTGAAGGTTCATCTGTTCAAACCATGGGACCATGCAGCCGTCATACCGCTCAGGAAGGAGACGCGTTCTGTCTCCTAGAGATGAACGTACTTTGGTGTGAAAAGTGCACATCAATCACAGAACAACAGCAAAGGACCTTGTGAAGATGCAAGAGGAAACAGATACAAAAGTATATATATCCACAGTAAAACGAGTCCTATTTCGACATAACCTGAAAAGGCCGCTCAGCAAGGAAGAAGCCACTGCTTTTAAACAGCCATAAAAAAGCAATACTATGGTTTGCAACTGCACATGGGGACAAAGATTGTCCTTTTTGGAGAAATGTCCTCTGGTCTGATGAATCAAAATTAGAACTGTTTGGCCATAATGACCATCGTTTTGTTTGGAGGAAAAAGGGGGAGGCTTGCAAGTCGAAGAACACCATCCCAACCGTGAAGCACTGGGGGGGCAGCATCATGTTGTGGAGGTGCTTTACCACAGGAGGGACTGGTGCACTTCACAAAATAGATGGCATCATGTGGGAGGAATATAATGTGGATATATCTCAAGACATCAGTTAGGAAGTTAAGGCTTGGTCGCAAATGTGTCTTCCAAATGGACAGTGACCCCAAGAATACCTCCAAAGTTGTGGCAAAATGTCTTAAGGACAACAAAGTCAAGGCATTGGAATGGCCATCACAAAGCCCTGACCTCAATCCTATAGAAAATTTGTGGGCAGAACTGAAAAAGTGCATGCGAGCAAGGAGGCCTTCAAACCTGACTCAGTTACACCAGCTCTGTTAGGAGGAATGTGCCAAAATTCACCCAACTTATTGTGGGATGCTTGTGGAAGGCTACACGAAACGCAAGACCCAAGTTAAACAATTTGAAGGCAATGCTACCAAATACTAACTGAGTGTATGTAAACTTCTGACCCACTGGGAATGTGATGAAGGAAATAAAAGCTTAAATAAATCCTTCTCTCTACTATTACTCTGACATTTCACATTTTTTAAAGTAAAGTGGTGATCCTAACTGACCCAAGACAGAGAATATTTACTTGGATTAAATGTCAGAAATTGTGAAAAACTGAGTTTAAATGTATTTGGCTAAGGTGTATGTAAACTTTCAACTTCAACTGTACATGCCATGATTTTGTCTTTCATTATGACCTTGTTTACAATCAGAGAAAGATTTACACAAATACATGTTCCAATACATGTTTGCAATAAAGAAAGTGCATCTGTTTATTATGTTAGGTAAATAAGTGACAAGAGTTGAATTGAAGAATGACAACAACCTTTCATTGCAGTCTGATTTCTTTATTTTACTTTCAACAGAATTAAATAGTGTTTACTCATTAGATATGTTTAATGTTTTATGTTTTAAGTTCTAAGATTGATTTACTTTGTTGGTAGACTGATGGGGCCTTAAGGAAAAGTACTGTTGATTTTTAAGTTTTCATATGTCTATTTCACAAAATTATGAAATAGACATTGTGATGATACTAAAGATTATACCATGGGCCACCTAACACAGCAAGTAATAAGTATACTTAGTATTGCTTACTGCGTTTGGTCTCTGAGACACAGACACGTATAGTCTGTCCTGTAGATAATAGGGTGGCACACAATTGGCCCAGCATCGTCCAGGTTTGGCCGGGTTAGGCCATCATTGTAAAATAATAATTAGATCTTAACTGACTTGCCGAGTTAATTAAAGGTTAAATATAAAAGACAAATAAAAGATCATCATTGCATACTGCAATGAATAGATGGCAGACAGGGTATAGGACAGGATGGTTCTCCATGCAAGCGGGCTGTTCTGGTCCTGCACCTTCTCCATCTTCTGGTGACCTATTGGAAACAGTACAACAACGATATAACAAATTAAGCTGCATTAGAAATAATTCAGACCCTTGACTTTTTACACATTTTATGTTACAGCCTTATTCTAAAATGTACTAAATTGTTTTTTTCTTCCTCGTCATTCAACACACAATACCTCATAATAACAAAGCAAAAACAGGTTTTTAGAAATGTTAGCAAATGTATTAAAAATAAAAACTGTAATATTACATTTATATAAGTATTCAGACCCTTTACTCAGTACTTTGTTGATGCACCTTTGGCAGCAATTACAGCCTCGAGTCTTCTTGGGTATAAGCTACAAGCTTGGCACACCTGTATTTGGGGTGTGTCTCCCATTCATCTCTGCAGATCCTCACAAGCTCTGATGGGTGTGCCAAGGTTGGCATGGGAGCGTCGCTGCACAGCTATTTTCACAACTCTCCAGAGATGTTCGATTGGGTTCAAGTCCGGGCTCTGGTTGGCCACTTAAGGACATTCAGATATTTGTCCCAAAGCCACTCCTGCATTGTCTTGGCTGTGTGCTTAGAGTCATTGTCCAGTTGGAAGGGGAACCTTCACCCCACTCTGAGACCCTGAGTGCTCTGGAGCAGGTTTTCATCAACTACTATGTACTATGCATCGTTCATCTTTCCCTCGATCCTGACTAGTCTCCCAGTCTCTGCCGCTGAAAAACATACCCACAGCATGATGCTGCCACCACCATTCTTCACCGTAGGAATGGTGCCAGTTGTCTTCCAGACGCAACGCTTGGCATTCAGGCCAAAGAGTTCAATCTTGGTTTCATCAGACCAGAGAATCTTGCTTCTCATGGTCTGAGAGTCCTTTAGGTGCCCTTTGGCAAACTCCAAGTGGGCTGTCATGTGCCTTTTACTGAGAAGTCGCTTCTCAGTAAAAGGTGGAGTGCTACAGAGATGGTTGTCCTCTAGAAGGTTCTCCCATCTCCACAGGGGAACTCTGGAGCTCTGTCAGAGTGACCATCGGGTTCTTGGTCCCTGACCAAGGCCCTTCTCCCCCAATTGCTAAGTTTGGCTGGGAGGCCAGCTCTAGCAAGAATCTTGGTGGTTGCAAACTTCTTCCATTTAAGAATATAGTCCTTGCTTTACCCCAGACTTGACTGCCCTTGACCAGCACAAAAACATCCTGCGGCGTTCTACATTAGCATCGAGCAGCCTTTGCGATATGCAACTTTTGGAACCAATATACTCAGTCAGTTAGGAAAGCTAAGGCTAGCTTTTTCAAACAGAAATTTGCTTCCTGTAGCACTAATTCCAAAAAGTTTTGGGACACTGTAAAGTCCATGGAGAATAAGAGCACCTCCTCTCAGGATAAGAAACACTGAGGATAAGAAACACTGTCACCAGCGATAAATCTACAATAATCGATAATTTCAATGAGCATTTGTCCTCGGCCGGCCATGCTTTCCACCTGGCTACACCTACCCTGGCCAACATCTCAGCACCCCCTGCAGCAACAAAGATGACAAGCATACCCATAACATGATGCTGCCACCACAAATTGAAAAATCAATTCCTCAATATAAAAAAAAAATCCTACTGACTCTCAGGCCTGTTAGTGTGATGGAGGTGGGGCGAGTACATTGGCCTGATACCTGAAGACTTGGGTTAGCTCCCCAAACAAATGCCTTGGCTTTACCTCAGCGGGCTAACAGTGTAACATGCAGTAGATCTGTGTTCGAAACCAATTGGTCACATTATCACTATTTAATCCATTATGGGGTGGCTGGTAGCCTAGTGGTTAGAGCGTTGGGCCAGTAACCAAAAGGTTGCTAGATTGAATTCCTGAGCCGACATGGTAAAAATATGTTGTTCTACCCCTGAACAAGGCAGTTAATCCACTTTTCCTACGCTGTCATTGTAAATAATAATAAATGTTCTTAACTGACTTGCCTAGTTAAGTAAAGGTTAAACATTTTTTTTAAGAAAATAAATAAATACAATGTTTGTGGTGGAGGAGGGCGAATGTAAGACTGAATGTTTTTGTAATAGAGTGAAACGTCTCATTGAATCAATGTTAAAGCTTTAGCGCAGCAGGCTAACCTAATTGTCACATTAGTACTGTCTAAGCCTTATTCAAAGTCGGGGTTTTTATCATCTCTACAGTCAGATGAGAAGTGGTAGTGGAGGCTGAATGCAACATACAGAAACAAAATGACTTAGCGCTGTTTCTGTAAGAGAGCAACATCTGGAGGTAATCTATAGGGAGGCCTACATTATGTTAGCACTGGGCCTGACAACAAGGAGGATGGAAAGTTCCCGAACACAAACAAACCCAGAATTACACACACCAAATGGAAAAGAGGGAATTATCTATCAAAACATAAACATAATCAGTCAAGTCACTCCATCCTCCAAGAATCTTCAAAGACAAAATAGTTCTTCCTTCATTACAAACTGTCTGTCTGTATGACAACCAGATACATTGATACAATACATACATGATCTAAACTTAAGTTACATTGCAATCAATGTGTGTAGAATTATAAAAAATACAATATCATTTTTTTTAAACTAGCTAAACGTGACATTCAATTTATTTATTTATCCGTTATTTTACCAGGTAAGTTGACTGAGAACACGTTCTCATTTGCAGCAACGACCTGGGGAATAGTTACAGGGGAGAGGAGGGGGATGAATGAGCCAATTGCAAACTGGAGATTATTAGATGACCATGATGGTTTGAGGGCCAGATTGGGAATTTAGCCAGGACACCGGGGTTATCACCCCTACTCTTACGATAAGTGCCTTGGGATCTTTAATGACCTCAGAGAGTCAGGACACCGGTTTAACGTCCCATCCGAAAGACGGCACCCTACACAATAGATACATAATTACAATATTTTGTCACTGATTGGTTGACTGATAAAAAAGCATGAGCTGGCGCACACCCAGAGAAAATGATTTAGTGTCGAGTTGCTGACTAATGGTGAATAAACTGTAAGCTATTTTTACCCAATAAATTACTGGGAGGTTATACACTTGGAGTGTGCAACTCTCTTTGTTTTTATAACTGATTGACTGAATGACAGACTCTGCATATCCCTGTATCCAAATCCGTACAGTACATTTCACATGAATTCATTTGACAGTTTTTATTGTGATGCACACTTCTTTTTGAGCCTGACAGAGAGAGTTGGGATTTAGCTAGCTCGATGATGCAACAGAAAGAGTTGGGATTTAGCTAGCTCGATGATGCAACAGAGAGAGTTGGGATTTAGCTAGCTCGATGATGCAACAGAGAGAGTTGGGATTTAGCTAGCTCGATGATGCAACAGAGAGAGTTGGGATTTAGCTAGCTCGATGATGCAACAGAGAGAGTTGGGATTTAGCTAGCTCGATGATGCAACAGAGAGAGTTGGGATTTAGCTAGCTCGATGATGCAACAGAGAGAGTTGGGATTTAGCTAGCTCGATGATGCAACAGAGAGAGTTGGGATTTAGCTAGCTTGATGATGCAACAGAGAGAGTTGAGTCCCTGCCATGAGCTTTGAGGCTACATGCTTTGGCAAGGGTCTCTCTCTCTCTCTCTCTCTCTCTCTCTCTCTCTCTCTCTCTCTCTCTCTCTCTCTCTCTCTCTCTCACACTCTCTCTCTCTCTCTTTCTCTTTAAGATAAGAATTCAGGAACAGTTGGTTTGGTTGAACAAATCTATTTTCACCCTGTTCACCCTTCACTCTATAAGGACTGGGTTTTACTCTTGCTCAATCAAATTAGACATGGCCATTCATCCATCCATCCAATGATGTAATATTTGTAGCTGTCACAAATAGTTTTGTTGAGCAAACCATAGTCAATTCAAGATCAAGTACAGTAATCCTTGTTAAAATCTCCACCGCATAAACCTAGAGCAGTGGTTCCCAACATTTTTCGATTACTGCACCACTAATTACAGTGTCCTAGTACCTCTGGTTGGGAACCACTGACCTAGAGGATGCAGGAACTTCGACCTTTTCACTCTGCTCGATCTAACTGGAAATGTCACTGTAATATTTATCTGCTGGCTGAAACAGTCAAAAACAAGACATGAATCTGTCCTGGGATCCCAAAAACAGCCAAGCTCGGTCTGGATCAGATTGTTTGAATCAGTATGTGTATGTGTGTGTGTGTGTGTGTGTGTGTGTGTGTGTGTGTGTGTGTGTGTGTGTGTGTGTGTGTGTGTGTGTTAGGCTAGCTCATTCCAGGGTGAGCGTTTTCGACACAGCTGCCACCCAGCCCACCCCGGTGCTGTCCACTGCCAGAGTGATGTCGTTGTAAGCACTCCGCCTACCTTCGGTGGTCTCTTAATGACATCACAGGCTGATGTCATCCAGACAGGCGTGGTCTGAGAGATGGAGAGAGGGAAAGAGGGAGGGAGGCATCTGAGCTGCCTAGGTTTGAGTTAGAGCAGTGTGGAAACACACACACACACGCACAAACGTGACCATACACACACAGAGCAGTTGTAGCAGGATGAAAGTATGCACTGGTTAACGGCAGCTCCCCAGGCCTCAGTGTTAAGGGCTTGGGATTGGACAGAGCTCTTATTGCGTTGGTGGAGGAGAAAACATAGCATGATATCACCAGTGGCCTTGCCGGTGTTTTCCTTGATGCCTGTCAAAATAAGTTTCTTCACCACATTTCTATCATCACCACCGCCGGATACATTTAAGGTTCATTGTTGATCAGACTTTGGGTCATATTTTTGCACGATTAACAAATTACACCAGATGTCATTCGGATTAGGCTGGTGATAAATCCTTTCAAATGACATACATTCTATGCCACTAGCACTCCAAACGTAAATCCTCCTATTGGTTTTCTTCACCCTTCCCAGGGGCAGAAGGCTGACGTAGTTACCCTTGAACATGCTGTGAACTTTGAGTTTTCCCCCATGCACCTGAAATCCCATTGGTCAATTAGAGGGGTTAGCAAAATGACTCCAGTGAATGTATCTAATCTGTCCTGGCCTTCTCATTGGGGTCATCGGAGTGGAGGAAGGGCTCTTGTTCCTTCCAAGTCCAAATTACTTTGTTAGTAAATTCTTCTTGAACTTGTGTTTATTAGTTGGACTTTGAACCAGCCTCCTACGCATTCGATGAAAACCTATCGCTGGTTATTAAGAGCTTTGTTGTTTGCATTGAGGCTGTCATGGCAACAACATAGATACAGTGCCCGAATGAGCATGGGGAGGCAGGTAGCCTAGTGGTTAGAGTGTTGGAAGAGTGTTGGAAGTGTTGGAGTGTTGGAAGATTGAATCCCCGAGCTGACAAGGTAAAAATCTGTCGCTCTGCCCCTGAACAAGGCAGTTAACCCACTGTTCCTAGGCCGTCATTGAAAATAAGAATTTGTTCTTAACTGACTTGCCTAGTAAAATAAAAAATGATACGGGGGGGAACTATACACCTTTATCGAAGGAATACATGGAACTACAATATACTAGCAGGTAAGCCCTTATGTCATATGTGTTGAACTCATTCCACGGAGGACCAAGTGTCGGCGGGTTTTTGCTCCTCCCTTGTACTTGATTGATGAATTAAGGTCACTAATTACTAAACTCTCCTCACCTGTTTGTCTAGGTCTTAATTTAAAGGAAGAAACAAAAACCCACAGACACTAGGCCCTCCATGGAATGAGTTTGACATGCCTGCCTTTATGTGGACTATCCTGTTTGTCCAGAGCAAGGATGGGCAAGTGCCACACTTTTTCCCCATCCCTAATTAAACTAATTGCATCATAACCTGATTAGTGGATTATTGTAGTCAGGTGTGTTAGCTAGGGCTTGGGCAAAGGTGTGACACCAATCAGGCCCATCCCTGGTCTAGATCACAAAATTATGTCGCAGTCACAGTTCATAGAAGTCAGTCTGCTGCCTTGGACATTGCTAGTACAGCATGATTGAAGTCCCTGTAAATTCATGTCATGGACCAGGCCACGGAAACTGTTGTGTGTGTGTGTGAAGGTTAGCTGTACAAGAGTGTGTGTGTGTGTGTGTGTGTGTGTGTGTGTGTGTGTGTGTGTGTGTGTGTGTGTGTGTGTGTGTGTGTGTGTGTGTGTGTGTGTGTGTGTGTGTGTGTGTGTGTGTGGGTGTATGTGTGAAGCTTAGCTGTACAAGAGTGTGTGTGTGTGTGTGTGTGTGTGTGTGTGGTTTGTTTTGGGGGGGGGGGGGGGGGGGGGGTTTACTATTGTCACCATTCCACACAAGGAACATTTTTTATTTTAGCCTTAGGGGTGAGGTTTAGGGTTAGAACTTGGGTTAGTGGTTAAGGTTAGATTTAGGTTAATGGTTAGAGTTAGGGTTAGGGGTTAGGGAAAATAGGATTTTCAATGGGAATCAATTGTTTGGTCCCTACAAGGATAGTAAAACAAAAGTGTATGTGTGTGTGTGTGTGCATTCACTGAGATTTCATGGCAGCTATTGTAGAAAGTTGAATCACAGACAACTACCAGGTAATTTCTGCAAATGATGGCTGTGTTATTTCAGAGAAGAGAAAGTCTAGACCTGAGTAAATATTATGTCATGGCCTCAATTTTGAAATCTTGGGAGTAGCCTTGTGTACAGAAGCCCTAAAGCCCAAGACAAACGTTGATCAAACGAGATACTAAGCCTTTTTCAAATGAGATTTTTCTGAAATAGGATATTTTGTTTTTAAACAATGTAATTTTCACTTGATGACCTTTGCTACTAAAGCAGTCATTTTTTCAGCTTTGGACCACATTTGTTGCATATGTGTGAGAAGTGGGATTGCGCTATTGCAAGACCACCACGGAGGGTTGTGGGGTTCCAGGCAGGGAAGAGACCCTCTTGTTTGACGAACATACTATGTATTTATCGTTGAAACAAAAACTGCTGTTGATATGATTCATGCGTGTGCAAACCTAAAGTATATTGGCGTGGATTCCACTGAATGTTTTGCACAATGAATTCCTTTCTGTCTGTATGCAAACACAGAAACTCTCCGGAAGAGAAGCGCTGTGCTCGATTTGGGGAAGATTGCTGTGTTCCAGGGCTTGTCTTGTCTTGTCCTTCCCCCTCTGCTTACGGTTAGGCCTATCTTCACCCCTGAGCTCTAGTTCACCTAAGTTTCCTTCACATCAGCACTGATGGATGAGCTAGACTCAACAGAATGGCCAGAATTAACATTTTACGGACCAGAGGAAGCCCAATATAATCCCAAAAATAATTGATTTAAACAGGAAAATTCAAATTAAACAGGAAAATTGGCCATTGTGTTCAATAAAACTTAATTTGAAAAGCCACCCTTCACATCCCATGCTGTGTGCACTAAGATAAAGCATAATACCTGGTAATGACAGTTTATGTAGAAACAGTTTGTAAGAGGATAAGAGGACTTTTACTCAGTTATAGGTTCATGCTGTTTCAGGGAACTCTAGCAGAGTTCAGAGGGGTTGGGTTAAACGCGGAAGACACGTTTCAGTTGAAGGCATTCGGTTGTACAACTGACGAGGTATCCCTCTTACCCTTTCCCCTTTCACACGCAGTACCCACACAGCCACACAGGGAGGTAAAAGTGGCAGTTGGATTTCCCAGTTTACCAGCTCAGTAAAGAAGGCACAGTGGGAATTATCTGCCCAGATGTTGACTCTCCTCTTCCTCCTCCTCCTCATTATCCTTTTCTCCTCCTCTCCTCTCTGCGTATTAATATCTAGCCCTGGTAGGCACCATGGCAGTTACACAATTTAGGGGTTTTAGATGGCGTCACGCAACTCCAAATGCAGCCTCACACAAACCCCTGAGGTTATTTTATAAACTTGTAATCTACATTTATAAGCCAGCTTTAGTGGTTTAGAACACTGTCAAAGAAAGGGAGAAAGAAAAACAACTCTGACAATGTATGGTCAATGTGGACGTTCGGACGGGGAGAAGGGTTTTGTTTTTGAATGCTAAAGAAGCACTCTAAAGGAAATGATTGTAAATTCAACATTCCCATAGTGAATCAATAAGACTAATTTGAGAGTTTGAGACGGAAATATATTACGAAAATAATGTGAGGTTGTATGAAGCATTTTGTCCATTTGTGTTTTTTGTAGCCTGTTGACTGGCGCTGTATAGCCTACCCTACATAGCCCTTTGGTAAAGAAAACAGTGGTTGTTTGTTGAAAGTGTTTTCATGTGCCAACAAACACACTCGTATTATATCTGTCATGAGAACATTATTAGCAAGAAAACCTCAATTGCTAAACAAGCAGAGAAAACAGTACTAAAAGCTGCAGTCACCAGCTTGCTGCTAGTCACTTTTACCCGCACCTACATGTACATATTACCTCAATTACCTCGTACCCCTGCACCTTGACTCGGTACCGGTACTCCTTGTATATAGCCTCGTTATTGTTATTTTATTGTGTTACTATTAGCTTTTTTTATTGTGCACATTTTTCTTACTTTTTAACTATGGGAAATGGCTCGTAAGTAAACATTTCACGGTCAAGTCTACACCTGTTGCATTCGGCACATCTCCCACACTCACATTTTGATTTGATTTAAGAAACAAGTTGTTTGGGGGAGAGAAAGTGCCCTGTCATGGCATGGGAGAGAGATGCGAGGAGAGAGAGAGGAGAGGTGTGCTGGCTGGCTGGCTGGCTGGCTGGCTGGCTGTGTGTGTGTGTGTGTGTGTGTGTGTGTGTGTGTGTGTGTGTGTGTGTGTGTGTGTGTGTGTGTGTGTGTGTGTGTGTGTGTGTGTGTGTGTGTGTGTGTGTGTGTGTGTGTGTGTGTGTTTTATAGGCAGGTCCAGGTTCCTCCCTGTGCTACTTCTAGCTGACAGCACCACTCGAATGCATGGCGAGGGACCATTGTATCTGAATAAAAGTTCCTCTTCAAAAGACTAATAGATATTGATCGGTCATATTCTCCATGCACTCAACAGCCAAGTAGCCTAACCTAAGATAGGAAATTAATGATTATACTCTAGGAACCCGGAATTCACCTGTCCATGCAACATTTAGCCTACTTGACCTGTTCCAATTGGTACAGTTCCCACCTATTAGTCTAGTGGCAAGGCCTCAAAATGTTTTAGATACCCCCAACCCGATCAATAGACACGCCTCCAAGTCAAATCTGCTCCCACTCAGCTTTGCATGGCCTCGCCCGGCAAAGGCACACACAGTTACACATGCTCCTCTGACGCTGAGGCCATTGCAATCCACTCCAAAGGAAGCAACCCCCCCCAAACATAAAACTTGCAGAGCAATGCCTGGCCAGAGGGGGGACAAGCCACAGAAGCCCATGCACCACACCACAAGCCCTGATGCTGCCAAAATCTGGTCCATAGTGTTGTGTGTGTGTGTCGTCTGCACCACACTCACAAACAAACAGCACCAGGACATCCCAATGCATCCCGGAAACACAGACCTGCAAAACAGAGACATAACAGGTGGATCTGCACTCTTACTCTGAGAAGCTTTTTTCACTGAGAGTGAACACAATCCAAATGCATTGAAATAAGGACAGCCAGGCAATTTTTAAGGACATGAATAGATACTTAGCTAGCTGCTTGCCTATGTTACTCTCGCTCTCTCTCTGTCTTAAGTGCTATCAGTTGTGAAGAGCATTAGTAGGCTAAGTATATGTTAGTCTGAGGGTCTGTCACTTTGATAAGGTGAATTAACTTCTTCTAAGAGCCATTTGCTGCTGGCCAAAAATAATGAGCTGTGTATTGTTAAAGAAGAGAATGGTAGAGATTAGACGTGTGCTTTGTGTGTATAAGTAACTCCACCTCTGTGGCATTCATGGAACAAACTAGCCTGGATTTACAATAAAGCAACGAGCGAGGGCCCTATCCACTCCCCTCCCTTCTCCTTTCCTTCCTGCTTTCGGAATCAGAACTGAGCGTGCTCAGCGTCGACGGAGTTGTCTCCTCCCCAAACCCCCAGAGAGGGGATCTGTCTGTCCTCACAGCTTCCTCCTTCGGGCCCCGGCCCTGACGCTCGGCCCCGACACACACACAATGTCCCAGCCCCGGCAGACACACACACACAGCCCCCGCCCCTGGTCTCTGTCCCGACACATGGCCAGGGAGGGCCGCCAGGGTTGTGTAAGCGCCGGTCAGTACAGAGGTGACGTTATGGGCCATCCTGTGACCTACTACTTCAGCCAGGCCCGCTCCTTGCCCTATGGTACCACCATGCCCCCCTTGTCCACTAGGCCCTACTTACTCATCCCAGGCCCAGCAGGTCAGAGAAATGTAGTTTAGTTAAACCAGGAAGGCTTGTCTGAATGCTCATTTATCGTCATCCAGTAAGCATAACATAATTCACTTTGTTTCCTATTCTACGGGCATAGTGGGAATGAATACAAACGTATCATCATCAGCTTGGTGTCTTGTTTCTTCTCCTCTTTCCTCCTGTAGCCTCCTGTAGCCAAGTGGTTAGAGTATTGGTCTAGTAACCAGAAGGTTGCAAGTTCAAACCCCTGAGCTGACAAGGTCTGTCATTCTGCAGTCAGGCAGTTAAACTGCCGTCATTGAAAATAAGAATTTGTTCTTAACTGACTTGCCTAGTTAAATAAAGGTAAAACAAATTAGCCATGCGTGGAATGTCATTTACCGTATAGTCTATAAGCACAATAATTCACATTCCTCACACTTGCTGTTTAACCTGTGGGCTCACTTTTACAAGTATCACCTTCCTCTCTCTCAACCAATGGGCATAAGTCTTGGCATGTGTGTACCCTCATTCACTCACTTAAATACATGGTTATATTTCCTCTATAAATGGGCCTTAGCGGTGAGTGGTCCTGAGTACAGGACCCTTATAGTCCTGGTCACAGGGGTCTTGGGACCGGTTGAGGTTCTCTGTCAGTTAGGCTCCAGGTTAGTTCTGTCATCACATACCACTCACCAGGGCCCTTTATCTGATCAAGTGCTTGGGGGGGTGGGGGTGGGGGGGGTTGCTTGTGTGTATTTTTGTGCGTGTCATTACCTAGACCTCTTGTCTGACCAGGCGCTAACTGAGTCCAATAGTCTTTCGTGATCCTCACCACTGTTTCCTATTGCTGATGAATTATGACATGACTGTACAGGCCGTATGGATGCAACACATCTCACAGCAGAACTGATATGAACACATTTTAGAATACGGCTGTAACCTAACAAAATGTGGGAAAAGTCAAGGGGTCTGAATACTTACCGAAGGCACTGTATGTGATTTCTGCTGGAACAGAATTCATGACTTTAACGTTGCTCAGCTACACAGACCACAAAATAAATCTATGAATGGTTGAAGGGTGGAGGCTGTAGCGTGAGGCAGCATCTAGCCATCTAGCCATCTAGGATTTTGCAGTTTAGCACGTTGTACTATACTGTACCGAGGGAGTTTGTGTGGATTCATTTACTAAATGAATGTGTCTTAAACTGTCAATATGATTGCATATCTCCTACTGTTTTCTCACCTTCCTTATTACCACAGTACACATTTGAGGTAAAACATCAACTTTCTACCAACATTGGGATGCCGTAGGATCATTACATGTTTTATGTAGACCCATTTTGTCAGGGAGACCTGGCAAATGTGTCCAGAGACGTCTTCAGTCAAGATTTTCCCACTGATCCCCTGTGTACAGTTGTAGTCATTGTGAGATCCTGTACTACAGTAACCTAACTGAACAGAGCCTGCAGGCTGAGAGAAAGTGCCTATCTTTGACTGTAGGGTGTGTTAAGTAAGATTAGACATGGGACATTAAGACATTATCATCAAGCCAATGTTTACTTTGTGACCTGGCGCTCTACCTTTTCTCAAGATGGCATCCGGCTGCCTCAATTGACCACATGATCACATGACCAGGCAATCTACTGAATAAATGAGACAACAACAAAAAAACAAAATGTCATGAAGACAAAAAAAGAAGATACTGCTATGTAGTGCTGCTAATGTTTAGTGGACAATTCATAGCATCTCAAGTGTACTATATAGACAACCCCCAAGTCCTCAGTCAGCTCTGAGGCCTTGACAGAGTAATGGATGATTGTTTGTATCCCTGGTGGTCTCAGACACAGCAGAACTGAACTACTGCCACAGTCAGATCATTTTTTTATTTTTTATTTTACCTTTATTTAACTAGGCAAGTCAGTTAAGAACTCAATCTTATTTTCAATGACGGCCTAGGAACAGTGGGTTAACTGCCTGTTCAGGGGCAGAACGACAGATTTGTACCTTGTCAGCTCGAACTTGCAACCTTCCAGTTACTAGTCCAACTCTCTAACCACTCAATTCCTCATTTTCTATTTCTGAATCACAAGGAGCATACACGGCAGAGGAAAGGTAAGGTGAGGTAAAAGGTAAAGAAGCCATTTTGTTTGGCAACGATTGACTTCGACTACATATCCATAATGCATGTATCACATATCTATACACATTTCATGAACGTGTTATAACAGGCCCCAACCGCATTATTAATAAGGATAATTTTACTGCAGTGGGCTAAGTCAAGGTCACACAGAGTGTTTCTCGGTAGTCGTAAACAAATCTACTTTGAAACAAAGGTAACCACCTCACACACATAGTTATGGGTTTAAAAAGAAGACACTTGTAGCATGTCAGATATAAAGTTGAAATGTATTCAATTTTGACTTTGCATCCCAATATTACACTTTATATGCATCACAGGAGACAGAAATTCAACAAAACTGTTTGACATAGAAACAACGGACCCCCCCCCCCAAAAAAAAAAATATGTTTATTAATTATGAAAAATATGAATAACATTCCACCCATGAGGACACTAGAGAGTGATTTGGTCATTTGACAGCAGGAAAGGGTTTGTTAATGAAATACAGTATTTTTAGCGCATTCATGTCATACTATGCAAGAGCTCATATTTAGGTATCTTAATAGAGGCATCATTACATTAACAGCATAGTGTCATCATTATGGCTGTTCTCAAAAGTGTGCTTCTGCCATACCAGTGTTAGTAAATATGCCAAAAGGCCAAACCACATTTTGAAAGTTATGCTGATACTGTTTCTAGCCTGTACTAGCCCCATTCCCCCCACCGGCCAGTATAGACCTGTGACTTACCTTCTTCTTCTCACTGAGGTCAATGGTGCATGAAGACCCCCACATGGTTAAATCCTCAAGGATATATTTTACAGATCAAATCGTGTAGTTGAGGGTCATAACCATTTCGTAACACATTAACAGCCCTCCTCCATATCACAATTAGGCTTAAGTTGGTCAAACTGGTCTATAACGCACACATGAAAGATCTATTTATAAATTCTATGCAAAGTACATTTTCCCATTCAGAAAGCGTTTATAGCTAAGCACTTCATGGTAATTAACTGTGCAGTTTGCCACTCTGCTCTATGACACCAGCATTAAAAGTCTATGTATGAATTCAATGCAATCAATGTAATTTCCATTTTCCCATTCATGAAGCATTTATAAAGCATTTATAAACATACCTCACTTATCAAAAATAATACAGACAAAACACAGAATATTAACAATTTTGTTTGATTTGCACAAAAAACTATTCCTGAGAGCATTGCAGAAAAATCCTACTATTGGCATTTTTCAGTTTAACTTTTCTTGATTAGATTTAACAAAGATTCATATTCAAAGCATTCAAATTCAATTCCCCAGAATCATTGCAATAACTATTTTTGTGAGTAAAATGTACAAACACAGGGTGCTAGCTAGCATTTCCCCCTTGTTCACTAATGTGCTAATCCCTTGGCACAATGTCAACACGTTACTTGTCGTAAATAGTACTCACATATGTTAACAATGTTATTTCACTATTTACATTGTAATTTGGCACATTATGAACCCTTTGAACCTTTTAAAAATGACAAATTAAGAGACAGTAACCAGTTGCTTTCTTTTTGGCTGCAGAGGAGAGGTCGGGGGTCAGTGTAACATCATTTCCGGGTGACAGCCCAGCATTCTTTTTTTTTTTGTGCAAACATACAGTCATGAAATAGTAAACAAAAAGATTGACTAACTGTTTAATCACCAGGAAGTGACATTTCACTGACCTCTCACCTCTCATATTCTCGTGTAGTCAAAATATAAAGAACGTCAGAAAGATGGTCTCTTAATTTGTCCTGTTGGTTCGTAATGTGCAAAAGTACAATGTCAGTTTTAAAATAGTGAGATAGCTACTATTATTAACTAAACGTTTTATGAGTTTCATGATGATTTTGTAACGTTTATTGACCGAGTTGGAAAACATATTGCTATTGCCAGGGGCTTGGCCAGGCTACATAGGTGAATAACCTAGAGGAGGGGTAGGCAACTAGATTCACCTGTGGGACGGTAATTATAATCATTTGTACACTGCAAATTGACCACAGCTAACTATGGCCAAAACTTTCACGCCCTGGCCATAGAGAGGCTTTTTATTCTCTATTTTGGTTAGGCCAGGGTGTGACTAGGGTGGGCATTCTATGTTCTTTTTTTCTATGTTTTTGTGTTTCTTTGTTTTTGGCCAGGTATGGTTCTCAATCAGGGACAGAGTCTTGTGAGACTTGCGTCGTAAAGCAAAACAACCGACATGTACAGTACGTGTTCATGAGAGTCTCAGCTTTTGATGATGGGGTCATATTAGTTTGTAGTTTGTGGATGTTGATCATCCATTTCGTATTATATTTTCCAAATTACAATTGGCTAAATGTATGTATGATATGTTACGAATTGCAATTTGTTGTGGCTAGGATGCTAACGCTAACATCAGCTAGGTGGCTGATGTTAGCTAAGCTAAACAGTATCCGTGGCTATTTATAACAGTATGATGTAACACCCTCATTATGGATTGATATGCCTGTTACAGACTAAAGTGACATAATCCACCAGAGACCCTCGACTCAATGGAAATCCCCTCACACACTTGACATTACTGTCATGGTCACTCTCTTGCTCTCTCTCTCTCTCTCTGTAACGGTTTTCTGTATGAGAAGGTGAGTCGGACCAAAATGCAGCGTGTCTATTGCAATCCATGTTTAATGAAGAAACACACTAAACACAAACACTACCAAAACAATAAACTTCACGAAAACCGAAACAGCCTATACTTGTGTAACCTAACACAGAAACAATGACATCAGGACACTAAGGACAATCACCCACAAACACACAGTGAAACCCAGGCTACCTAAATATGGTTCCCAATCAGAGACAATGACGAACACCTGCCTCTGATTGAGAACCATATCAGGCCGAACATAGAACTAGACAAACTAGACATGTAACATAGAATGCCCACTCAGATCACACCCTGACCAACCAAAACATAGAAACATACAAAGTAAACTATGGTCAGGGTGTGACAGTACCCCCCCTCCCAAGGTGCGGACTCCGGCCGCAAAACCTGAACCTATAGGGGAGGGTCTGGGTGGGCATCTGTCCGCGGTGGCGGCTCTGGCGCTGGACGTGGACCCCACTCCATAATAGTTTTAGTCCACCTCCTTAGCGTCCCTAGATAGGTTACCCTCCTTAATGACCGCTCGGAACAGAGGGGCAGCTCGGGACAGAGGTAGCTCGGGACTGATGGGTAGCTCAGCACTGAGAGGAAGCTCAGCACTGAGAGGAAGCTCAGCACTGAGAGGAAGCCCAGGCAGGTAGTTGGATCTAGCAGATCCTGGCTGACTGGAGAATCTGGAAGAGTCTGGTCGACTGGCAGATCTGGAAGAGTCTGGTCGAGTGGCAGATCTGGAAGAGTCTGGTCGACTGGCAGATCTGGAAGAGTCTGGTCGACTGGCAGATCTGGAAGAGTCTGGTCGACTGGCAGATCTGGAAGAGTCTGGTCGACTGGCAGATCTGGAAGAGTCTGGTCGACTGGCAGATCTGGAAGAGTCTGGTTGACTGGCAGCTCTGGCTGCTCCATGCTGATTGACAGCTCTGGCTGCTCCATGCTGACTGGCAGCTCTGGCTGCTCCATGCTGACTGGCAGCTCTGGCTGCTCCATGCTGACTGGCAGCTCTGGCTGCTCCATGCTGACTGGCTGCTCCATGCTGACTGGCTGCTCTGGCTGCTCCATGCTGACTGGCTGCTCTGGCTGCTCCATGCTGACTGGCTGCTCTGGCTGCTCCATGCTGACTGGCTGCTCTGGCTGCTCCATGCTGACTGGCGGCCCTGGCTGCTCCATGCTGACTGGCGGCCCTGGCTGCTCCATGCTGACTGGCGGCCCTGGCTGCTCCATGCTGACTGGCGGCCCTGGCTGCTCCATGCTGACTGGCGGCTCTGGCTGCTCCATGCTAACTGGCAGCTCTGGCGGCTCCTTGCAGACTGGCAGCTCTGGCGGCTCCTTGCAAACTGGCAGCTTTGGCGGCATCCTGCAGACTGGCAGCTCTGGCGGCTCCTTGCAGACTGGCAGCTCCCTGCAGACTGGCAGCTCCTTGCAGACTGGCAGCTCTATGCAGACTGGCAGCTCTATGCAGACTGGCAGCTCCTTGCAAACTGGCAGCTCCTTGCAAACTGGCAGCTCCTTGCAAACTGGCAGCTCCTTGCAAACTGGCAGCTCCTTGCAAACTGGCAGCTCCTTGCAAACTGGCAGCTCCTTGCAAACTGGCAGCTCCTTGCAAACTGGCAGTTCTGAACAGGCGGGAGACTCCGGCAGCGCTGTAGAGGAGGAAGGCTCTGGCAGCGCTGGACAGGCGAGGCGCACTGTAGGCCTGATGCGTGGTGCTGGCACTGATGGTACTGGGCCGAGGACACGCACAGGAAGCCTGGTGCGGGGAGCTGCTACCGGAGGGCTGGGGTGTGGAGGTGGTACTGGAAAAACCGGACCGTGCAGGCGCACTGGAGCTCTTGAGCACCGAGCCTGCCCAACCTTACCTGGTTGAATGCTCACGGTCGCCCTGCCAGTGCGGCGAGGTGGAATAGCCCGCACTGGGCTATGCAGGCGAACCGGAGACACCGAGCGCAAGGCTAGTGCCATGTAAGCCGGCCCAAGGAGACGCACTGGGGACCAGCTGCGTAGAGCCGGCTTCATGGCATTAGGCTCGACGCTCAATCTAGCCCGGCCGACACGCGGAGCTGGAATATACCGCACCGGGCTATGCACCCGCACTGGAGACACCGTGCGCACCACTGCATAACACGGTGCCTGTCCGGTCTCTCTAGCCCCCCGGTAAGCACAGGGAGTCTGCCCAGGTTTCCTACCTGGCGTAGCCATACTCCCTGTTAGCCCCCCCCCAAGAAATTTTTGGGGCTGCCTCTCAGGCTTCCATTCGCTACGTCGTGCTGCCTCCTCATATCTGCACCTCTCAGCTTTCGCCGCCTCCAGTTCTTCCTTGGGGCGGCGATATTCTCCAGGCTGAGCCCAGGGTCCTTTACCGTCCAGTTCCTCCTCCCATGTCCATTTCTCCAGGTGGTGCAGCCTCTCCCACTGCAGCTGCTCCTGCTGCTGCTGCCTCTGTTCCTTCTCCTGCTGCACCTTGGTGCGGCTACACTCCCCTGGTTTAGCCCAGGGTCCTCTCCCGTCGAGGATTTCCTCCCATGTCCAGAAATCCTTACTATGTATCTCCTCTTTTCGCTGCTGTTGCTGCCTGTTGACACGCTGCTTGGTCCGTTGGTGGTGGGTGATTCTGTAACGGTTTTCCGTATGAGAAGGTGAGTCGGACCAAAATGCAGCGTGTCTATTGCAATCCATGTTTAATGAAGAAACACACTAAACACAAACACTACCAAAACAATAAACTTAACGAAAACCGAAACAGCCTATACTTGTGTAACCTAACACAGAAACAATGACATCAGGACACTAAGGACAATCACCCACAAACACACAGTGAAACCCAGGCTACCTAAATATGGTTCCCAATCAGAGACAATGACGAACACCTGCCTCTGATTGAGAACCATATCAGGCCGAACATAGAACTAGACAAACTAGACATGTAACATAGAATGCCCACTCAGATCACACCCTGACCAACCAAAACATAGAAACATACAAAGTAAACTATGGTCAGGGTGTGACACTCTCTTTCTTTTTCTCTCTTTCTATATCTTTCTCTCTCTCTCTCTTTCTCTTTCTCTGTCAAGTTGACCCAGCGGTAGGACTATACAGTGAGAATATTTATTATTTATTTATTTACCTTTATTTAACTAGGCAAGTCAGTTAAGAAAAAATTCTTATTTTCAATGATGGCCTACGAACAGTGGGTTAACTGCCTGTTCAGGGGCAGAACGACAGATTTGTACCTTGTCAGCTCGGGGGTTTGAACTTGCAACCTTCCGGTTACTAGTCCAACGCTCTAACCAGAATAATGCAGAACCAATTTTCTTGCCCAAAGTCAGGCTTTTTATTTTGCAAGTAGCGATAAAGACAGCAGGTGACTGACTGTACAATACATTATAAACTGGACGTTGCAACACAAGGAACATAAATTGAATCGAATACAGCTCTCAAAAGAAAAACACAGGCATCAAGTATACCTGCAAACCCGGCAACATGCCGATTTGTTCCCTGCCTCTAAATAAACAGCTTCATAAACAGTGTCTGGTTATTCATAATAAGGCCTAACTTTAGCTTAGGTAACGGAGGACATAATGTCACGACTTCCGCCGAAGTCGTTCCCTCTCCTTTTTCAGGCAACGTTCGACGGTCGACGTCACCGGACTTCTAGACATCGCCGATCCACTTTTAATTTTCCATTTGTTTTGTCTTTGTTTTACACACCTGGTTTCAATTCCCCAATTACATGTTCCTTATTTAATCCTCTGTTTTCCCCATGTTTTTTGTGCGTGATTGTTTTATGTGTGTTCGGTCCGTGCTCGGTATTACGACATGTTATTGGAATATTTGAGTAAAGTTACTTGTGTTACTCATCTCTGCTGTCCTGCTCCTGAGTCCTCTGCACCAGCTACACCCAGACCACTACACATAAGGACAATCGTCACACTCCCCCTCGCCCAACACATCACTCAGTGCCATTGACATGGCCTATCTCTTCTCTCCTCTCTCCCACTCCCCCTCTCTCCCTCTTCCACTCTTCCTCTCTCCACCGCTCCCTCTCTCATCTCCCCCATCTCCCCTTCTCCCCTCTCCCTCTCCATCTCTGCAGCTCCCACACTTTACAGCCAAGCCAGGTTCGCCACTGCTTACTTCTCACTTCAAACGCACCCTAGAAACAAGTCTTTGGAGATAAACCTACATGCCCTGTATAAGCTAAGCAACATTTGTGCAACATTTGTTGTGCCCTTTTTTAACATGTCAGTCATTAAAGTTGTGCGAAACCTGGCCGGGAGTATGATGGGTAATGGAATATTACTCTTAGCGGTATGGTACAGAACTCTGCTTACGCACACATTGGATGAATCATTGGTGGGAGGGGCCTGCTGTCTGCTGCGACGCTGTGATGAGGAATTAAAATAGTGCAGAAAGAAAAATGTAACAGGTTTGACAACCAATTACACAATCTGAATTCTCTGTGGGAAAATGCACTTAAAGTCTGCTGTGTGCTGGGAAAACATGCATATCGGAGCTGAGAAACTGAACAGAGCACTTGGTTGCATCATTATAAAACAGTTGAGTTACTATTTACTTGTATTTTCATCCAGAACAGTAGAGATGCCACAGATGATAAGTGATCTGACATTGCTCTGTGCCATTTAACATACAATGTTTTCATTTAACTTTCAAACCACCTTTTAGAAATGTGACCCAAAAACATGAACATTTAAAGTCTTTCTGAAAGACGATCTGTGGATGACTCCGTGTCCAATCGCTCCAAGCACACTAGCTTCGAAGAACATTATCCTGAACACTATCCTGCTATGGGAACTAAGGACATGTGATTGGTTGTCCCAAAAATAGCCTTCTGTGCTTCTCCCCTACAGTGTTTCCCACCGCATTGAGTAAGGTGACACAGCAAACCCTGTACTTCTTTGTACAGTAAACCCTGTACTTCTAGGGCACAGCACACACACACACACACACACACGCGCGCGCGCACACGCACGCACACACCCACTCAGGCACACATGCACGCACACACACACACACAGCACACACAGTGCTCCACTGTTTTACGTCATAGTCACAGAACCACACAGGAAGAGCCCCTGACATATTTAACTAGAAAATACAAATAAAGTAGCAGCTCAAATGAAGTCCTTCATTGTTTTGGTGTTCTTTAAATAGTACGGTAACTTGTGTCTCCACACAAACTGAGTGACATTATTAGTTTGTCTCAAAGACAAACTGAAGCTGTGTGTGCTTTCCTCAGTCAAACAGTGGGTTGGATGAGGGAGGTTAGGGATGTTACAATGACGCCTGACGGTCTGTGAAGTTCCCTGGTGTAGACTAGAGATCTCACCTCACCACATCTCATCATAGTTTCCCTGGTAATAGCGGTGTGTATATCACGTCTACCATGAGTGTGTGTGTGAGTGTATTTGGGTGTGTGTTTGAGTTTGTGTGTGAGTACGTGTGTGCGTGTGTGTGTGTGTGTGTGTGTGTGTGTGTGTGTGTGTGTGTGTGTGTGTGTGTGTGTGTGTGTGTGTGTGTGTGTGTGTGTGTGTGTGTGTGTGTGTGTGTGTGTGTGTGTTTGTGTGTGAGCGTATGGCTGGTATAGAGGTAGGTAGTGTAAGAAGTTAAAGACCATGCAGACTAAAACCTGTAGCCAGTGAGTTCATTCTGACTGCAGGTCTATAAACCCAGGAGCCAGGCAGTTCAGTGGCAAGTAGGTCAAGCACATAGAAACACACCTGTTGTATGATTCACTGTCAGAACTAATAGAAAATGTCTGTCTCCACACTTGAAAAAGTAGGCCTATGTATGCCACAACATCTCCATTTGCTGTTCTGAAGCACCAAATTTGAATATATGACACATAGGCCTACTCTACACATTTTGGTTTTCATATGCCCCATAGAAATGCATGCTACTGTATATTATTGAGAATTGTCGACTGTCAAAACAACATGGCATGTTGCTGAGGAATGTGACTCTGAACTGCAGTCTTCATGGAAAACGGCCCATAGACTAGAGTAGAGCTTAGGATTTCTCTTCATCTGCTTTGGACAGCAGTCATAAAGGGAGGGATACCTAATGTCCTTTAAAAGCTTTTCCTCTTCTTATTTTTAATTGAACCTTTATGTAACTAGGCAAGTCAGTTGAGAACATACTTATTTACAATGACAGCCTACCGGGGAACAGTGGGTTAACTGCCTTGTTCAGGGGCAGAACGACAGATTTCTACCTTGTCAGCTCAGGGATTCAATGTCACGTTCTGACCTTAGTTCTTTTATTATGTTTTTGTTTTAGTATGGTCAGGGCGTGAGTTGGGTGGGTTGTCTATGTTCGTTTTTCTATGATTTGCTATTTCTGTGTTTGGCCTGGTATGGTTCTCAATCAGAGGCAGCTGTCAATCGTTGTCCCTGATTGAGAACCATATTTAGGGAGCCTGATTTCTATTGTGTTTCGTGGGTGATTATTTTCTGTTGTGTGTCTGCACCAGACAGAACTGTTTTTGGTAATTTGTCTTTGTTATTTTTGTTATTTCCGTGTTCATTCTAATAAATATGGACACATACCACGCTGTACCTTGGTCCTCACCTTCTCCTTCATACAACGACCGTTACATTTGATCCAGCAACCTTTACGGTTACCGTCCCAACGCTCTAGCCACTAGGCTACCTGCCGCATTGTGATATACTGTAGCTTTCTCTACAGACCTGTGTTTTGAGTCTATCCCATACAATAGAGGTTTCTCAGATGAAAAAACAGTGACCTAAGTGTGTTTGATCACTAGCCCATGGAATGTAATGGGGATAGTTTTCTCACATCAGGAAATGTAATCCCACATTCAGTAACTTATTGTTTTTCTTGATCTCGCAATTTTGGCTCTTTGCACGTCCATTTGCCTTTCTATTTGTGTTTCTGTAAGTCACCCACTCTTCCCTGACGATCCAAATGAATAATGCGCACATGACAACATCAACCAACAATGCGGTGTTACAGTGTTGCTAACAATAAACCTCTTCCTCTACAGTGCCTTCAGAAAGTATTCATATCCCTTGACTTATTCCACATTTTGTTGTGTTACAGCCTGAATTCAAAATAGATTAGCTATACACACAATACCCCATAATGACAAGTGAAAACATGTTGTTGTTTTTTTAACATTAGCAGATGTATTAAATGAAATATAGAAATCTCATTTACATAAGTATTCACACTCTTGAGTCAAGACTTTGTAGACACATCTTTGGCAGCAATTATTGCTGTGAGTCTTTCTGGGGTAAGTCTCTAAGCTTTCCACACCTGGATTGCGCAACATTTGACTAATTTTATTTTCACAATTGTTCAAGCTCTGTCAAATTGGTTGTTGATCATTGCTTGACAACCATTTTCAGGTCTTGCCATAGATTTTCAAGTAGGTTTCAATCAAAACAGTAACTCAGGCATTTGCAGGTCTTGCCATAGATTCTAAAGCCGATTTAAGTCAAAACTGTGACTCGGCCAATCAGGAACATTCACTGTCTTCTTGGTAAGCAACTCCAGTGTTGATTTGGCCTTGGGTTTTAGGTTATTGTCCTGCTGAAAAGTTAAATAATCTCCCAATGTCTGGTGGAAAGCACACTGAACCGGGGTTCCCTCTAGGATTTTGCCTGTGTTTAGCTCTATTCCATTTATTTTTATCCTAAAAAACTCCCCAGTCCTTAACGATTACAAGCATACACATTATATGATCCAGCCACCACTATGCTTGAAAATATGGAGAGTGGTACTCAGTAATATGTTGTATTGGATTTTCCCCAAACATAACACTTTGTATTCAGGACAAAAAGTTCATTTCTTCGCCTCATTTATTGCAGTATTACTTTAGTGCCTTGTTGCAAACAGGATGCATGTTTAGGAATATTTTTTATTTTGTGCAGGCTTCCTTCTTTTCATTGTGTGTCACGCCCTGACCCCTATGGTGTTGTAGGTCAGGGCATGACTGGGGGATGTTCTAGTTTTTTCATTTCTATGTTGGTGCTCTTGGTATGGTTCCCAATTAGAGGCAGCTGATGTTCGTTGTCTCTCATTGGGGATCATACTTAAGTTCTCCATTGCTCCCACCTGGGTTGCGGGATATTGTTTTGTTAAGTGCTGATGTGCGCGCTGGTACGTCACTGGCATGTCACTGGCATTGTTTGTTTAAGTTTCACTAATAAAAGATGTGGAACTCGAATCACGCCGCGCCTTGGTCTGTCTATCCCAACAACCGTGACTAATTGTGTCAATTAGGTTAGTATTGTGGAGTTTCTACAATGTTGTTGATCCATTCAGTTTTCTCCTGTCACACATAACTCCATTGGCCTCATGATGAAATTCCTGAGAAGTTTCCTTCCTCTCCGGAAGCTGAGTTAGGAAGGATGCCTGTATCTTTGTAGTGACTGTGTATTGATACACCATCCAAAGTGTAATAACTTCACCATGCTCAAAGGGATATTCAATATCTGCTTTTTTTGTCATCTACCAATAGGTGCCCTTTGCAAGGTGTTGTAAAACCTCCCTGGTCTTTGTAGTTGAATCTGTGTTTGAAATTCACTGCTCGACTGAGGGACCTTACAGATAATTATATGTCTGGGGTACAGAGATGAGGTAGTCATTCAAAAATCATGTTACACACTATTGCACACAATCCATTCAACTTATTATGTGACTTGTGTTTGCAAATGTTTACTCCTGCACTTATTTAGGCTTGCCATAAACAGGGGTTGAATACTTATTGACTCAAGATATTTGAGCCTTTAATTTTTTATTAATTTGTTTTAAAAAATCCACTTCAACATGATAGGGTATTGTGTGTAGTAGGCCTGTGACAAAACATCTCCATTTTAAATTCAGGCTGTAACACAAAATGTGGAAAAAGTTTCTAAACCTCCATAAACCAATCGCATTTTGCTTATTTGTGCAGATTCTCCCATAATTGTGGGAACGGCTCGGAGACATATGTCTTTAATAAAGATAGAAATCCACGTTAACCTACTAATTTGTTTTTATTTTAATGGCTTGTATTTTTCTACACACATTAAATCAATGTTTCTGTTGAACAGCCCATGATATTTGACTATGTGCGCTCATGTGCATGCTTCCATGCGCTCATGTTTTTTGTCCTGTCTTTTCACTGTCATTTCTAACACCCCTGTGTCAAAACACCCTTGTGGGTTTATAGCTTCACATTGCTGACAGCCACACTATTCTCCAGGGAAGTCCCAACAACCCCAACTACCCCAGGTAAATCCCGTTTTTTTGAGCTCAGTCAACTAATCCGGTGTTGTGTTCTGGATACTTCTAACTTTAGTGTACAAAGTGCCTTCGGAAAGTAATAAGACCCCTTGACTTTTTCAGTGGTGGAAAAAGTACCCAATTGTCATGATTGAGTAAAAGTAACGATACCTTAATAGAAAATGACTCAAGTAAAAGAGAAAGTCACCCAGTAAAATACTACTTGAGTAAAAGTCTAAATGGATTTGGTTATAAATATACTTGAGTATCAAATGTAAACGCTAAAATATACTTAAGTATCAAAAGTAAAAGTATAAATCATTTCAAATTCCTTACATAAAGCAAACCATACTTCACCATTTTCTTCTTTTTTAGCCAGGGGCATACTCCAACACTCAGACATCATTTACAAACAAAGCATGTGTGTTTAGTGAGTCAGATCAGAGGCAGTAGGGATGTTATCTTCATAAGTGCATGAATTTAACCATTTTCCTGTCCTGCTAAGCATCAACAATGTAACGAGTACTTTAAGTTGTCAGGGAAAATGTATGGAGTTAAAAGTACATTGTTTTTAAAAGTTGTCCAAAATATAAATAGTAACACCCGTATTATAAAATGTATTACATTGTTTTTTCCCCTCATCAATCTACACACAATACCCCATAATGACAAAGCAAAAACAAGATTTTAGAAATGTTTGCTAATTTATACATTTAAAATTAAAACTGAAATATGACATCCATATAAATATTCAGACCCTTTATTCAGTACTTTGTTGAAGCACTTTTGGTAGCAATTACTGTCTCAAGTCTCTTGGGTATGACGCTCAAGCTTGGCACACCTGTATTTGGGGAGTTTCTCCCATTCTACTCTGTAGATCCTCTCAGGCGATGTCAGGTTACATGGGAAGCGTTGCTGCACTGCTATTTTCAGGTCTCTACAGAGATGTTTGATCAGGTTCAAGTCCGGGCACTGGCTAGGCCACTCAAGGACATTCAGAGACTTGTCCTGAAGCCACTCCTGCCTTGTCTTGGCTGTGTGGTTATGGTTGTTGTCCTGTTGGAAGGTGAACCTTCTCCCCAGTCTGTCCTGAGTGGCTTTGAGCAGGTTTCCATCAAGGATCTCTCTGTACTTCGCTCCGTTCATCTTTCCCTCGATCCTGACTAGTCTCCCAGTCCCTGCCGCTGAAAAACATCCCCACAGAATGATGCTGCCACCACCATGCTTCACTGTAGGGATGGTGCCAGGTTTCCACCAGCAGTGATGGTTGGCATTCAGGCCAAAAGAGTTCAATCTTGGTTTCATCAGACCAGAGAATTTTGTTTCTCATTGTCTGAGAGTCTTTAGGTGCCTTTTGGCAAACTCCAAGCAGGTTGTCATGTGCCTTTTACTGAGGAGTGGCTTTTTTCTGGCCACTCTAACATAAAGGCCTGATTGGTGGAGTGTTGCAGAGATGGTTGTCCTTCTGAAAGGTTTTCCCATCTCCACAGAGGAACTCTAGAGCTCTGTCAGAGTCACCATTGGGTTCTTGGTCACCTCCCTGACCAAGGCCCTTCTCCCCCGATTGCTCAGTTTGGCCGGGCGGCCAGCTCTAGGAAGAGTCTTGGTGGTTCCAAACTTAGTCCATTTAAGAATGATGGAGGCCACTGTGTTCTCGGGGACCTTCAATGCTGCAGAAATGTTTTGGTACCCTTCACTAGATCTGTGCCTCGAAACAATCCTGTCTCAGAGCTCTACGGACAATTCCTTTGATCTTATTGCTTGGTTTTTGCTCTGACATGCCCTGTCAACTGTGGGACCTTATATAGACAGATGTGTACCTTTCCAAATCATGTCCAATCCATTGAATTTCCCACAGGTGGACTCCAATCAAGCTGTTGATACATCTCAAGGATGATCAATGGAAACAGGATGCACCTGAGCTCCATTTCGAGTCTCATAACAAAAGGGTCTGAATACTTATGTAAATAAGGTATTTCTGTTTTTTATTTTTAATAAACCTGTTTTAGCTTTGTCATTATGGGGTATTTTGTGTAGATTCCTGAGAAAAAGTCAAGGGGTCAGACTCCTTTCTGAAGGCACTGTATATACTATGTACTGTAAGTGATATGATGAGGGATGATGTTAGTTATGCATAGTTATGATGTTTTCTTGGAGGAGGTGAAGGAGAATAAGAGAGAGAGAGAGAGAGAGAGAGAGTCTTGTTAACTGATAATTTGGTGGCCTTTCTGGTTTGAGTTATTGCGCCCCCCTCTACAATTAGAATCAGCATGATTTCAATAAAACGTCCCATTCCAGAACCACAGAATCACTGAATTTCAGACTATCATGCATTGTTCTTACAGTGACACATTCCAGACATCTTGATCCGTTGGAAATTATGTGTTGTTTGATTGAGGTTAACCGCAATATGTGCCATTGATTTTGCCAATGGGAACCCAGCCCAATAGATTTAGACAAACTGACACACTGATGACAACTGGGAGGCAATGATCCTAGATTCTCTGAATTCCAAGTTCATGTAAGAATGAACGCCTCAATAATGGTGTTATGCATGTGTCAAACTCGTTCCACGGAGGGCAGAGTGTCTGCATGTTTTAAGGTGAATTAAGGTCACTGATTAGTAAGGAACTCCCCTCACCTGGTTGTCTAGGTTTTCATTGCAAGACATAAACAAAAACCAGCAGGCACTAGGCCCTCCATGTGGAAAGAGTTTGACATGCATGGTGTCAAGGATTAACAATAATTCAGGAGAAAGGACCAGAATTGAACGTAACACTTACACTAACCATTACGAATTAGCCTCCACTACTGTTTGCAACATTTAACCAGTTGCCTTGAACATAACTCCTCAAACAACCTCCAGCTGCTACTAACTGCTAATCAGCCTCCAAACCTGTTCTCTCTTCTTAATCACCACGGCTCTTGCTCCAACTTTTCTCTCTGGCCTTGCTGACCCTGGGACCGCTGCCTCAGCAGTGGCTCACCCACACTCTCTGCCAGCAACCGCCTCTCTCTCTCTCTCTCAGCATACTGCTTCCTTTACCCTCCACCTTTCACACCTTGTCTCCGCCAGTGTCATAACTAGTTTTCCAGTTGCCCGCTCTGGCCTTCTGGCTACCTTGCCTGCTCCATCTTCACAGCCACCGGCCCCCTTCCCCCCCAGCTCCGATGGCCCCGTGACTGCTGCTCCAACTCATCCTCTCTATATGCCAGCAAGTACCTCGCACATCTTTAACCTACTCAGCCAGTTATGGGCCCTCTACCCTCCAAGCTGTGACTCTGTGACAGTTCAGTGAACCAACTGTCTCGTTGTTCCAGTCTTCACTGGAGCAACCCAGCCCCACTCCCTCTCTACGGCCACCCCGGCTCAACCTCCACCCAACTCCCTGATCTTCAATCCGCCTCCAGTCTCTTCCTCTCTCTGCCACCAGGTGCAGGCGTTAATCTTGCCACTGTACTCAGTGCTTCTCTCACACTGGCCTTACCTAGCATCATCGACTGTGGCCTCTTCCAGGTACCCCTGCGCTCCACCGACCCTCACCACTCCAGGGTTCTTGCTGTCCCAGAATCAAGCTTGGCTTTCTTCCACCACAGAGAAGTAATCTGCTCAGCACCTCCTTCTCGCCACCAGGAGTTGGATGACTACCAATCCCTCATCATGGATCTAGCTGTCCGTTTCGGTTCTCGGCAGCCGCTCCCTCCAGGGTCCTGCAGTGGAACATCATGACATACTGGGGTGCCCTCGACGTGGAGATTCGCCGGCAAAGTGTCCCTCGCCTGCGACCTCTGTGGCTGCACATCCCACCCTGCAACCGTCTGCCCCACCCTCAGCAACCCCTGAAGCTTCCTCTGTCATGCCTCGGCTCACTGTTCCGCCCTACCCTCTTCCTCCTTCTAGACATTCTGTCTTCCCTGCCTCCTCTGGAAGGACGGACCGCCGTGGTTATTCTGTGATCTACTCTAGAGGTCTCATGATCTGCAACACGTTCAAGAACTACGGCTGCAGCGTCTCCTCATGCAAGCTCCTCCACATATGCACACTTTGTAGTGGTGCCCACACATGCATGTCCTGCCCTCAGAAACCCACTCCTCCTTCTGCTGATAAATGACTGCTGGCCAAACTTGCCACCCCATCAACATCACCGCCATGGCTGCGGACTTGGACCTTCACCCTGACCTCTCCTTTGTCCAGCATTACGCACTCCTGCCACCATCATTACGCACACCGGCTTCCCTCGTCATGCGCATCAGCAATTCATTGGACTCAATCACCTGTGTTATTACCTCCCCTATATCGGTCTCTTCCCCAGCTCTGTTCCCCACTTCTGCATTAATTGCCGTATGTCATTGTGTTACACGCTCTCCGTAGCCGATGAGAGTAAGACCATTGAACAGGTCAACATTCACAAGGCCGCAGGGCCAGACAGGTTACCAGGACGTGTACTCAGAGCATGTGTTGACCAACTTGCAAGTGTCTTCACTAACATTTTCAACCTGTCCCCACCGACTCTGTAATATCTATATGTATGAAGCAAACCACCATAGTCCCTGTGCCCAAGAACACCAAGGTAACCTGCCTAAATGACTACCAACCCGTAGCACTCACGTTTGTAGCCATGAAGTACTTTGAACGGCTGATCATGGCGCACATCAACACCATCATCCCGCAAACCCTAGACAAACTCCAAATCGCATTCTGCCACAACAGATCCACAGATGAGACAATCTCTATTGCACTATACACTGCCCTTTACCACCTGTACAAAAGGAACACCTATGTGAGAATGTTGTTCATTGACTACAGCTCAGCGTTCAACACCATAGTACCCTCAAAGCTCATCACTAAACTAAGAACACTGGGACTAAACACCTCCCTCTGCAACTGGATCCTGGACTTCCTGACCGGCAGCCCCCAGGTGGTAAGAGTAAGCACTAAACACATCTGCCACGGTGCTCCTTCACACGGGGGCCTCTCAGTGGTGCGTACTTAGTCCCCTCCTGTAATCCCTGTTCACCTATAACTGCATAGTCAAGTACAACTCCAACACCATCATTAAGTTTGTCGACAACACAACGGTAGAAGGCCTGATCACCGACAACGATGAGACATAGGGAGGAGGTCAGAGACCTGGCAGTGTGGTGCCAGGACAACAACCTCACCCTCAATGTTATCAAGACAAAGTAGATGATCATAGACTACAGGAAAAGGGGGGCTGAGCAAGCCACCATTCTCATTGACGGGGGTATACTGGAGCAGGTCGAGAGCTTCAAATTCCTTGGTGTCCACATCACCAACAAACTATCATGGTCCAAACACACCAAGTCAGCCGCGAAGAGGGCACGACAACACCTCTTCCACTTCAGGAGACTGAAAAGATTTGTCATGGATAGGCGCAGGAATACACAATAGGGGTTATTAATACACCCAAAACAAACACGTATACAAAAACACTGGGTAGTACACTAACAAAAGAGTGAGGTTAAACCTCATTGGATGACAAAAAACGATACCCGTAATACACAATATATAAAGCACACAGCATAACAGCTGCACCAACTCATAGGTACTCACACCACCAACGGACATGGGAACAACAATGGACAGCCCAATGGAAACCAAAGGGCACAGTTACACAAGTACTAATCAGTGGGAATAGGGGACAGGTGTGCGTAATGAAAGTTCCAAAGGGATCCGTGACAACAACAATTATGGCATTTTGATTTGATTTGATTTGGATCTCTTTTAGTCCCCATTTGGACTAATCTTCCAAGAGTCCTTTAACATTAAAATACAATTTATAATACAAACACATTTTCACATATAACACACTATTACAAACATACATAATATACTTGCCACTTGCCACATAATGACCCAATAAATACTCAATCTAAAAAATATTGATTCTTCATCTACTATAGTCCGACAACATTTCTATGTATTATATTTAAATTGTTTTAAAATTATGTTTAAATTTATATATTGAAAGGTTTCTGGTTTGCTCAGTTAATTTATTCAATTTCTTTATTGCTCTAAATCTAAATGTTATTTTGCCTATTTCTCTTTTCTGTCTGGATAATGCATAGATGGTGGACAATCATTTACGTAATTTACGGAAAGTATTTACGGAATGTCTGTCTCTTACCAACTGAATACCGTTGTGAATAGAACTTGGCCGTTTTTAATTATGTATATTATGAAATAAAATAAGCATGTTTTCACTTGATGATTAATTTCCCCAGACCACAGAACAGTAGTTCACCTGACTCTCAATTAATGCTTGTGTCATTTGCTGAATCATTTTTCTTGGTTAAATATTTAACTATCCTTCTGATTATGCATGCTGTTACATAGATTTTTACATAGATTAGTTATTTGAGATGACCATGATAAGCAGTTGTCTAGCTGCACTCCCAATAGTTTCTGCCACTTCTTCAATTTGTACTCCTCCCATACTTAATTGTATCCCATGCTGTTTTGGCCTTTTCCTAGTGGAACAGACCAACATAACTTTGGTTTTCTTGGTGTTTAAAGCAAGTTTGTTTTGGCAAACCCACTCCCTGATATTCTCCAAATCTCCTTGAAAAGCTTGCTGTACCTGTTGAACCGATTGTCTTCCTGCATAAATTGTAGTATCATTTTCAAATATAGTAGCAAATATAGTAGCTTGAGTTTCAGCTAAGGCATAGGAAAGGTATATATTAAATAAAGAAATGGCCCAAGGCAGCTGCCCTGCGGTACTCCACAGTTTAACACATGAGGGGAAGAAAATTAACCATTGATATAGGTGGACTGTTTCCTGTCAGTTAGATATTACTGTACCCAATTCAATGCTACCACCTTAAAACCATAATGCATTAATTTTGTCAAAATGATTTCATGATCCACTAAATCAAATGGTGCACTGAAATCTAAAAATAGTACACCCACAAACTTGCCATTATCCATAGCATTGAGCCACTGGTCAGTCATGTCAACCAATGCAGTGGTAGTGGAATCGTTTTTGCGATAAGCATGCTGATTGGCTGTAATCAGATCATTATTTTCCATGTACTCCCATATTTGTCTACTCACAATACCCTCCAATATCTTACTGAGTGTAGGGAGTAGACTAATTAGTCGACTATTGGCAGGAGTAATGGGTTCTTTGCAGTCTTTCGGAATAGGACACAGTTTCGCATGCTTCCATACATTTGCAAACATCCCCTTTTCCAGTGACCAATTAAATATGTTTCTCAGTGGAACTGCAATCTGTGGAGTAGCACAGCGAAGCAACAAATTGTCCACAGGACCATAATCTGTAGATTTACCATCAGGTAATGACTTCAATAGGTTTAACACCTCCTCCACTGACACCATTTGCAGACAAAAAGAGCAGGTCTTGTTGCTCATAATATGATTCTCAATCCATTGGACAATAGCTTGTTTGGAAGAATGTATGTTTACATTGTTGCTCAGTAAATTAATTTTCTTTGTGAAAAAAATCTGCAAAATGATTGGCAATACCGACTGGTTTTGTTATTATTCTCCCGTCAATCTCCACACTACATGGGCATGATGAGATAGATGTACCAAGTAAGCCCTTAACTGTGTTCCATACCTTTTTAGAATCATTTTTACAATCAATAAAAGCATTGTTGTAAAATAACTTTTCTGTCTTTCGATTCAATTTAACTGCATAATTACATAATGTTCTATAATTCTGTTCATCAATTTCTAATTTTGACTTGGCTGCTAAGACTTTTGCCATATTTCTTTGAGAAAAGCCTCACCCAGTTCATCATCAATCCATGAAGATGGACGAGCCCCGACTGTACTCTTTCTTACTGGGGCATGATGGTCCATTACCTCAGTGAGCAAATCAATAAAACATTCTGTACCGTGATTTAAATCATCCTCTAGATAATTCAGCTGGCATGAATTTCAACAACTCATTATGCCAAACTCTATCTGGGAAAATCCTTCTCACTAGTGCTGCACGACAGAGATATTGTGTGCTCTAATAAAGAGGAACTTTTCATAAGGACACAACCAAAGTGATTGGAAACATATAGGCCTACACACAAGCTTGTCATACAACCACATAGGCAGTCAATCACAATATCCCATTCCCATTTCCATTGTATTTAAATAAACAAAACTTCAGTGATTTAATCGTTGATTGTTGTGAAGATGGGATGGTGATGGCACAGATAAAACAATGAGACAGATGTATAAATGTGAAGCATCCGGTTGGCGTTTCCACTCAATACCAAATATGGTAGTGAGAGGAAGCCCACTGGCGGGCAGTGGGATAATGGATTTTGGACAACATTTCACACATTTTCTCATCAATTAAACATTTGATCTCAATACAGTGTTCTGTTCCCAAAACTAGAATCTGTTATGAACAGAGTGGACTAAGTTCAGTAGGCTTTACTCGGTAGGCTTTACCCTTTGCAAAAGTTTTTAAAAATCGCACTGTTTAGAAGGAGTGCAAAAGTAAATTGTGTTATTGCACATGCACATTTCACAGAGTAGGCGATTCCTAATGGAAATATTCAGATGTACACTAGAACGCGACAATAGGATATCGCTAGTGCATGCTTGGCTCTGTCCACCACCTTTCTTTTTCTGCCCAATATGACTAATTTGTTCCCATTGGAAATGATAAGCTGTGGTCTATCTTGGTTTAGTTCTAAAAATCTTTGGTGATGCTTAATGGTGCTGTTGAAAGCTGAGAATAAAATGACCTATTAACTGGCGGACGAGGCCAAAATGAAGACGCTGCTGGAACGTTTCAAAACGTCCAATTGCTGTACTTACTGAGGCCTGTTTTCTGGATCCGGAGTTCCAAAACTTCCAATTAAATTTTCAAAGGAAAATAAAACCGTTACTTCTTCATCTGTTTCTATAGGAACGCATGCTTACATTGTAAAGATGTGGTCGCCGACAGATCCATAGAGCAATATTCTCCGCAGCACTGTAGTAGTGTACTGTATAAGCTCGACAAGCAAACTCTTTATGGTAAAACCGTGAGTGAAATGGTTTTTAATCAGTGTTGCTGTATGGATGTAAGTTGTAACAAATAATTCTGCTATTTTCCAACTTTAAACACACTACAAAGAGCACAATGTCTTCACATTGTATAAATAAAGCCTTGTCATTCTCAATGATCCTTGTTTCTTCATGTTTTACCGTAAAAGTAAACAGGTTGGTTTGACTAATTCAGTTAAGACTTACACATGAAGGTCATGCTGTATAAAGTTACACATTTTGAATGGACAGAATAGAAAGGGGTCATACACTTATGGTATTTTGTAAGAGGGTAGAAAAATAGTCAGCAGTCTTTGACACTCTGTGATGGAAAGATTATATTGCTGTTAAAAAATACTAGTGTCAGGGAAGGATGGTGTTCGTCTAGTCTATTATACAATATTAAGTTAGCCACTGTAAAAGGTGGTTTTAGGAAACCATATTGGACACACATATTTTATTAACCACAAACATAAGATTAAGGGACGTTTCTCCCCAGACTTTCCCGGACTTAATCCTAGTCCCGGACCAAAAAACATACTCAATGGAGTACTCTGATACTTTAAGAGGAGATCATGTTATATTTGTGTTCTTTGGGTCCCAAAACGACTCATTTTCCTTGATAATTTCTTGAAGTTTCACATTATTTCATCATTCAGCCCATCATGTAGATCAGAGAGATGTGGATCTGAACCAGCCCCTTCCCGTTGAACCATGACACACAATTCTGCAATCATGCCGCACTAAATCATAATTGTTCCTACTCGTGGAAATCACCTACATACTACATATATTTCTTAATGTAACATGTTCAAATAATGAAAGTAAAAATAATAATAATAATAATAGTATCTTACATCATTTGGTTCACATGTGTGTATGGCGATATTATCCCTCGGCCTTCCAAACGTACTCCTATGTCCCCAACCATAGCATGATGAAAGGAGCCCTCATACCCCAAACCCCCAAAATGCTGTCAAGCGTAAGAAACCGCCATCTCCTGTCTGTGCCTGTAGTCTGCCTGGCCTGGCCTGACCAATGGTCTGATGGTACCACACACTGATGACGCTTCCTAAAGACCAAACATAATGTTGAGTGAAGACAAAATGAGTGCCTGCCAATGGATGTCTGGCTAAAATATGTGGCCATGTCTGCTATACCACAGTGTATAGTACAAGTTTTATTATGCCTGCAAAGCAGTCAATACAATCTGAAATCCATGAGCATTCAAATGGCATAGGACTATCTAAATACATATTAATGAATTGATAAAAGGACAGAACATGACAATATTAATAATGCATATACTGTATGTGTATGCAGGCTGTAGAATAGAAGTTCCTTCAGTACTGAGATAACTGAAATGTTATCTCACCAAAACAGATACTTCTTCAACACTACACCGGACCTATTTTGCCATGCCTGATGTCCCACAGTGTTACTACGTCAGCTATTCAATACAAGTTTCAGAGGTAAAAAAAATGAAGATTTCATCACTTTGTTTAGGAATTGTGTCAACTCTATCCAACTGTACATTTGCGCTAAAGATATTGGTTCCACTTTAAATAACTAATAAAGGCTTTACAGAGCATACGTACTACATATAAGAAAAGATGTGATAAGGCGACTGGTACTAAGGGCGGCAGTTGGCAGTGGTGTGTCAGTATACACTCAGTGTAAATGCTCTGCTCTCTGTGTGTGTGTGAGGGAACTAGCCAGCAATCCCAATTCCTTTATAGAGGTTTCTAATCCTGGCGCAGCCTGCTGACGTCACGCCGCCTCTCGTCTGCCGATGTGTCGTACCCACGCTCTCATTTCCTCCACGACTCACAAACCCCAATCTCTGCTGCCCGCACTGTTTGTTTTGTTCCTGACGTCCAAGCAGCTGATTAAAACAGCCTGCCTTGTCTAGAGGCCCAGACAGCACGACCAGCCCCTCTCTAGCTGCTGAGGAGGGGGTTACGTTTTGGGAGAGAGTACAGCAGCAGCGAGGCAGTATGCCAAGCTCACACCCCTTCCCCTCCTCCCCCGTCCTCTCCCACTCCTTCCCCTGTTTCAGCTATTTCTCTGACTCGGCAGCCCTCCTGTGCTCTGTTATAGCACGATGTGACCAGGAAGTGTGGCTCCCATCCATTTCCCCTCCGACTGAAGGGAAACATTGTAACAGAGTGGGACGGCTCTGGGCTCTATTACGTAACGGGTTAAAAATAACTGGCATATTTAAGGCAGCAGTGGTATCCCAGTGCAGCCAGAGGGTGGACAGCCTGCAGCCCAGCAGGAGCTCTCTCTCTCTCTCTCTCTCTCTCTCTCTCTCTCTCTCTCTCTCTCTCTCTCTCTCTCTCTCTCTCTCTCTCTCTCTCTCTCTCTCTCTCTCTCTCTCTCTCTCTCTCTCTCTCTCTCTCTCTCTCTCTCTCTCTCTCTCTCTCTCTCTCTCTCTCTCTCTCTCATCCCATCTTCCTCCCATCTTCCTCCCTAGCCTAAGCGCAGAAGCCTACCAGATCGGATGGTGTGATGCAAGCAGCAGGCCGGTCAGGACCGGGGCCCTGCCTGTGGAAGCTTGGCTTGGGCCCTGTCAACACACAGCCCCCTCATGCAGCCCAATGCAATGCAATGCACGCCACCACACTGACTGACACGGCATGCTTTCAAGCCTGCCCACTGTTGTTGTTAATCCGAGTAAAATGTCTCTGTTTTAGGTCAGATTAGGATCGCCACTATATTTTAAGAATGGGAAATTACAGAATTTATTTTATTTTATGAACAGAAGCTTTCAAACAAGTGCTGAAATGTTTTAAATAAACATAAACAGAAGCTATGGCAACAAATACAAATTGTTTTGTGGATTAAATAGGCACACTCAAATTAGTCTGCTAACTTCTGTGAGTGGAGCACCTCTTGTTCTACACAGCTCATTCCTGAGCATCAGTTCCAGCTAAATTTTACCTAAACGTTAAGCTTATCTTGGCCTACAATATCTTTAGTATGTCTTTTGATCCTAAATGCTGATACAAAATGTCCTTTCAGGAAGTTTTGAACAGATACAGTATATAACACAGCAAGTTAACTCGTCTCATCCCCAGGCTAATTGCTAGCTTACTGGTGGACCAGACTAACTGACAAGAATAATAACTTTTACTGGAGATGACCTGTCTTTGACCTTCTCTTTTCACCTGACTTCACTATCTAGGTTGAATTAATAGAGAACAGGAATTCAAAAATGTTTTACTACATTGTGTCTTCTTTATTAATGAATTTTCACTTTTAGTGCCACGTGGGAAAATAAAAGAAAGAAAGAAAAGTAAAGAATGTCTTAGTTTGTGGGATGAGTTTTGAGTGTCCCTCACTGGATTAACCAGTTTACTCTTGTAATTACACACAACAACATGGAATGTCACGGGCTGGTCTCACAGACTAGATGCAACATAGTAAATGAAAATCAAGGACACTGAAATTAATTCGATATGTTACGTTTGGTGTAGTATAACGCGAACGTCTAGCAAATGAGCTTATTTAGCTAGTCATGTGAAATCCATAGATTAGGGCCAAATGATTTTATTTCAATTGACTAATTTACTTTCTACGAAATGTAACTCAGCAAAATCTTTGAAATTGGTGCATGTTGCGTAATATACAAATTATAATTCATAACATGTCATACGTATGACGGACATCCCCTAATTAGTACATACCATATCAAATGTAACACATCATACTCATTGGAGTGTCTCGGATTCATTTACTACAGCATGTTACGTTTACCCTTGAGTCCAGGTTGAATGTCATCACAATATAATCTACAGACAGTTAAAAATATACAGTTAAAACAAACAAACAAAGGCACTGAGCATCAGATGACAAAACAGACCGACAGAGGGACATGGCAAATATAATTTCATTAGTGCTGTGTTTTTTTTTGTTAGCAGTGTGAATTAACAAAGCTAGACCAAGCTACGAGTTCAGGGAAAAAATGAATGCTATTTTTTAATTACTGTAAAGCATCTGGAAGAGAGCAGCAATAACCTCAATATCTGGAGTATTTTCCATTAGTCATCATATTGACTTGAATGCTTTCCTGGGGGACTGAACTAGGGATGGAATGCTGCTGGAAACCATGTCAGGCAAGACAAGTTAATCTGACTGGAGACAACAGCCAAATGCCCAGAGAGTTGTGCAAGAAGGTCTGTAGTTTTATTTACCCATCTTTATATACATATGTTTGTTGAAAAACATGTCAATGCATTTGACATTAGGTACAATTGTGATGAGTATCACATTTTTGATGTTATAGTGACCAATCCTGTTGGAAACATTCCTCTGACAAGTCATCCAGGAACCTTGAAGAATCGTTGGGGGTTTCTGTTTGTCAGCAATTTAACGGTCCAATCCCAATAACGCAACAGGGGGTATGGATGACTAGTCATAAAGACTGACCATTTCTATTGGAGACCTTACCATCCAATAGTGTAGGAGCCTAGCATGTAGGGGCCTCTTACAGTTGTAGCAATAGTTGTGATAACAGAGTGGTTAGTCTCCTCATTGGAAAAGTGTCTACGGAGAGCCAAGGAAAATCGTTACAGGAGGTACTTTCCAGAGACTTTGGAGCTGCTGCAAGTAAGAGACTGAGAGCATACTTCATCAAATCCATTCATTGATTGGACCAATCATAATGGCAATTTAACATGAGGACATTTTTTCACTAGCATCCCACACTTGAGTCACTTGAGTCAACATGAGAACATGACACCTTGACAGCATTGAGTTAGGGCTTACATGATTAGCGTTGACGTACAATATCATTACCTCCATTTTTGATGTCACTGATGATGTCCTTACATGAAGTTGGTATGGTTGGTATGATGCTTGGATAATGAGAACTACAGTTGAAGTCGGAAGTTTACATACACCTTATCCAAAAACATATTTTTTTAAATCCTGACATTTAATCCGAGTAAAAAATTCTCTGTCTTAGGTCAGTTAGGATCGCCACTGTATTTTAAGAATGTGAAATGTCAGAATAATAGTAGAGAGAATGATTTATTTCAGCTTTTATTTCTTTCATCACATTCCCAGTGGGTCAGAAGTTCACATACACTCAATTAGTATTTGGTAGCATTGCCTTTGAATTGTTTAACTTGGGTCAAACGTTTCGGGTAGCCTTCCACAAGCTTCCCACAATAAATTGGGTGATTCTTGGCCCATTCCTCCTGACAGAGATGGTGGAACTGAGTCAGGTTTGTAGGCCTCCTTGCTCACACATGCTTGTTCAGTTCTGCCCACAAATGTTCTATAGGCTTGAGGTCAGGGCTTTGTGAGAGGGCCACTCCAATACATTGACTTTGTTGTCTTTAAGCCATTTTGCCACAACTTTGGAAGTATGCTTGTGGTCATTGTCCATTTGGAAGACCCATTTGCAACCAAGCATTAAACTTCCTGTCTGAATTCTTGAGATGTTGCTTCAATATATCCACATCATTTTCCTTCCTCATGACGCCATCTATTTTGTGAAGTACCCCAGACCCTCCTGCAGCAAAGCACCCCCACAACATGATGCTGCCACCCTCGTGTTTCACGGTTGGGATGGTGTTTTTCGGCTTGCTAGCTTCCCCCTTTTTCCTCCAATCATAACAATGGTCATTATGGCCAAATAGTTATATTTTTGTTTCATCAGACCAGAGGACATTTCTCCAAAAAGTACGATCTTTGTCCCCATGTGCAGTTGCAAAAGATAGTCTGGCTTTTTTTATGGCAGTTTTGCAGCAGTGGCTTCTTCCTTGCTGAGCGGCCTTTCAGGTTGTGTCGATATAGGACAAATTATTACTGTGGATATAGATACTTTTGTACATGTTTCCTCCAGCATCTTCACGAGGTACTTTGCTGTTGTTTTGGGATTGATTTTCACTTTTCGCACCAAAATACGTTCATCTCTAGGAGACAGAACGCGTCTCCTTCCTGAGCGGTATGACGGCTGCGTGGTCCCATGGTGTTCATACTTACTTAAAACACGTTTTTATACAGGGTCTCCTATTTTCAACCTGTGGGCTGACCACTTCTACAGGCGGAAAATGGGAGACCCTGGATAAAAATGTGCATCTTTGATAGCGAAGGGTACATTCAACCCCACATATCGTAAGTATTGTTCCTAGAGATATGCATCTCTTGATGGGAAATAATATTTTGGTAATAGTTTAGGTTTAGTTGATCAAGGACGGCAGGCTACGGAAGTTTCCGCAACGAGCCATCTGTTAACAATGACTCGTAGTGGGACAAAGCAAGCTGTCAGGTGAGACGCAGAAAGCTCCGAATATTTTAGTTTAAAAAGAAAAAGACAGCCTCCCGAGTGGCGCAGTGGTCTAAGACACTGCATCGCAGTGATAGCTGTGCCACTAGAGATTCTGGGTTTGAGTCAAGGTTATGTCGCAGCCGGCTGTGACCGGAAGACCCATGGGGCGGTGCACAATTGGCCCAGCGCTGTCCAGGTTAGGGGAAGGTTTGGCAGGCAGGGAAGTTCCTGTCCCATCGCGCACTAGAAAAAATCTAGAAAAATATGTCAAGCCAGCCCTTTTATTTAGTCCATCAATTCATTCACAGGGCAAAGAGAAACAAAACCACTCAAATGAAAGACATCTTGAAAACGTAAAAAAAAAGAAAAATACATGTTTATAAACAAATAAATCCTAAACGAATAATCCTAATCGTTAGACTGTGTTCAGGTCAGTGTTGGATCATTACCAACAGACAGATGAGGCTAGTGACAATTATGTTTGCACCATTACTACAGAGAAACTGTATTGTTTCTAGCCCAAACAGTTTAAAAGATATGACCCATAATACTGAATTTTTTGCTTTCTATCTTGACACTGTTTTTTACAGTATTACACAATAAAACGAACAACAATGTACCGTATTAGTTATTCACAAAGTTGTACAATGCACTCTGGGTGATTTTAGGCATAACTGTTAAAGTATAACGTAAATTCTAATGAAACGTTGGTTTAACAGTACATTACATGAAAGAGGTACTGTATTTGAAAATGTACTGTAATTCCACCCCACAGAATACAGTACACTGCCTTATTTTTGGTGTGCCAAAAACCCTTTTGACCACAATTGGGTGCATAACTCATTAACACATTTTGAGGCTTGCCTTGTATGAGGATATATTTGTTGTATCCATATGTGAGAACACTGTACCAATTTAATAACTGATATATGGTAATGTAGTAGTGACCCAACAATTTTTATGTATTTATTTTTATTTATTTCACCTTTATTTAACCAGGTAGGCCAGTTGAGAACAAGTTCTCATTTACAACTGCGACCTGGCCAAGATAAAGCAAAACAGTGCGACAAAAACAACAACACAGAGTTACACATGGGATAAGCAAATGTACAGACAAAAACACAAAGTAAAATATATGTACAGTGTGTGTAGAAGAGTAGGGAGGCAAGGCAATAAATAGGCCATAGTGGCGAAATAATTACAATTCAGCATTAACACTGGAGTGATAGATGTACAGACGATGATGTGCAATTAGAGGTACTGGGGTGGAAAAGAGCAACAACAAAAAAATAACAATATGGGGATGAGGTAGTTGGGCTATTTACAGATGGGCTGTGTACAGGTGCTCAGACAGCTGATGCTTAAAGTTAGTGAGGGAGATATAAGTTTCCAGCTTCAGTGATTTTTGCAATTCGTTCCAGTCATTGGCAGCAGAGAACTGTAAATAAAGGCGGCCAAAGGAGGTGTTGGCTTTGGGGATGACCAGTGAAAAATACCTGCTGGAGCGCATGCTACAGTGGGTGTAGCTATGGTGACCAGTGAGCTGAGATAAGGCGGGGCTTTACCTAGCAAAGACTTATAGATGACCTAGAGCCAGTGGGTTCGGCGACGAATATGTAGCGAGGGCCAGCCAACAAGAGCATGCAGGTCGCAGTGGTGGGTAGTATATGGGGCTTTGGTAACAAAACAGATGGCACTGTGATAGACTACATCAAATTTACTGAGTAGAGTGTTGGATGCTATTTTGTAAATGACATCGCCAAAGTCAAGGATCGGTAGGATAGTCATTTTTATGAGGGTATGTTTGGCAGCATGAGTGAAGGATGCTTTGTTACAAAATAGAAAGCCGATTCTAGATTTAATTTTGGATTGGAGATGCTTAATGTGAGTCTGGAAGGAGAGTTTAAAGTCTAACCAGACACCAAGGTATTTGTAGTTGTCCACATATTCTAAGTCAGAACCGTCCAGAGTAGTGATGCTAGGCGGGCGGGCGGGTGCTGGCAGCAGTCAGTGGAAGAGCATGCACTTAGTTTTACTAGCATTGGAAAGCAGTTGGAGGCCACGGAAGGAGTGTTGAATGGCATTGAAGCTCGTTTGGAGGTTTGTTAGCACAGTGTCCAAGGAAGGGCCCGATGTTTACAGAATGGTGTCCCCTATGTGTATAGGGGACAGATTGGAGTGACTGAAAACCTCAAACCTGTAATGGTTGAGTATTTGCCATGTCCTTGTTCAGTTTTGCTCTATATATAGTGCATTCGGAAAGTTTTCAGACACGTTGACTTTTTCCACATTTTGTTACGTTACATCCTTAATTATAACATTTATTAAATAGATTTTTCATCATTTTTCACCCTCATCAATCTACATACAATACCCCATAATGACGAAGCAAAAACTGTTCAGCTTCACCTGAAATGACCTTCCAACCGTCTTGAAGGAGTACCCACATATGCTGAGCACTTGTTGACTGCTTTTCCTTTACTCTGCAGTCCAAATTATCCAAAACCATATCAATTGGGTTGAGGTCGGGTGATTGTGGAGGCCAGGTTATCTGATGCAGCACTCCATTCCTCTCTTTCTTGGTTAAATAGCCCTTACACAGCCTGGAGATGTGTTGGGTCATTGTCCTGTTGAAAAACAAATGATAGTTCCACTAAGCACAAACCAGATGGGATGGCGTATCGCTGCAAAACGCTCTGGTATCCATGCTGGTTAAGTATGCCTTGAATTCTAAATAAATCACTGACATTGTCACCAGCAAAGCACCCCCACACCGTCACACCTCCTCCTCCATGTGGAGATCCTCCGTTCAACTACTCTGCATCTCACAAAGACACGACAGTTGGAACCAAAAATCTAAAATTTGGACTCCAGTCTAATGTCCATTGCTCGTGTTTCTTTGCCCAATCAAGTCTCTTCTTCTTATTGGTGTCCTTTAGTAGTGGTTTCTTTGCAGCAATACGACCATGAAAGCCTGATTCACACAGTCTCCTCTACACAGCTGATGTTGAGATGTGTCTGTTACTTAAACTCTGTGAAGCATTTTTTTGGGCTGCAATTTCTGAGGCTGGCAACTATAATGAACTTATCCTCTGCAGCAGAGGTAACTCTGGTCTGACTCCAAGCAGGCTGTCATGTGCCTTTTACTCAGGAGTTGCTTCTGTCTGGCCACTTTCCAATAAAGGCCTGATTAGTGGAGTACTGCAGAAATGGTTGTCCTTCTGGAAGGTTCTCCCATCTCCACAGAGGAACTCTGGAGCTCTGTTAGAGTGATCATCGGGTTCTTAGTCACCTCCCTGACGAAGGCCCTTCTCCCCCAAAAGCTCAGTTTGGCCGGGCGGAGAGCTCTAGGAAGAGTCTTTGTGGTTCCAAACTTCTTCCATTTTAGAATGATGGAGGCCATTGTGTTTTGGGGGACCTTTAATGCTGCAGAAATGTTTGGGAACCCTTCCCTATATCTGTGCCTCGACACAATCCTGTCTCGGAGCTCTATGGACAATTCCTTCAACCTCATGGCTTGGTTTTTGCTCTGACATGCACTCAACTGTGGGACCTTATGTAGACAGGTGTGTGGCTTTTCAAATCATGTCCAAGACAATTCTGATGGCCAATCACGTGAAGCGGATGTGTAAAGAAATCGTGCCGCCCTTTTCCGCCGAAGATATTAATAAAATCAAACAGTTGTAGAAGTTCTATAAAGTTGTAGAAACATCTCAAGGATGATCAATGGAAACAGGATGCACCCGAGCTCAATTTCGAGTCTCATAGCAAAGGTTCTGAATACTTGTGTAAATTACCTTAATTTTTAATACATATGCAAAAAAATGTAGAACCTGTTTTCGCTTTGTCATTATGTGGTATTGTGTGTACATTGATGAGGAAAATATTAACTTAATCCATTTTAAAATGCTGTAACATAACAAAATGTGGAAAAAGGAAAGGGGTCTAAATACTTTCTGATCACACTTTGATATGCTATAATATTAAAACACATTACCTAGCAGTCAACCATATAATTACAGTAAAATATTGTAAAATACAAACCCTGCCTCCTCTCAATGAATTAATGCATTCATCCATTAATTCATTACAATTACAATAAAAAGATTACAGTAAGATTATTGGTACCATAAATCTGATTACGGTAACATGGTGTACTGTACATTTACAACATTATACTGGCAGCAGAGTTGCCAGCAATTAACTGTAATTATATAATACAGCTGTGATGCTGTAATGATTACAATGAGCTCATTTACAGTATACTTATGTATTGTATAATACACTACCCTTTTTCTTACTGTAAAACATTTTACAGCTTCCCTGCTGTAAAGCAAAAAACTGTATTTAGCTGGCAACTCTGCTGCCAGTATAATGCTGTAAATTTACTGGGAACAGTTTTACAGTTCAACTGTAAATAGATCCATGAATTGATCGATTTACACAATACATGTTATCGCTCTCTTTCTCTTACCTTCCTTCTTTATTTTTTATTGTTCCCTTTTTTTCTGTATCTCTTTCTCTCGAGGCCAACAACTTCAGAAAGAGTTGAAAGTGAATCCTGTCTTTTGAGACCTCTACACAAAGCCATTGTCCTCTATCATAAAGAATATGGCCATATTGAGATAGGCCTTTTGTGTTTCTGAAACTTGCTGCAGGAAACAGGTCTTTTTTTTATTTTTCTTTATCGATTTAACACTTAACAGCAAGTATATTCTCACCAAACAAAGCCAGGAGGTTTAGTCTTTAAAATAGACATCAAATCAAATCAAACTTTATTTGACACGTGTGCCAAATACAACAGATGTTTCTGTGAAATGCTTACTTTACAAGCCCTTAACCAACAGTGTAGACCTTACTGTGAAATGCTTACTTTACAAGCCCTTAACCAACAGTGTAGACCTTACTGTGAAATGCTTACTTTACAAGCCCTTAACCAACAATGCAGTTCAAGAAAGAGTTAAGAAAATAATTACCAAATAAACTAAACAAAAAAATAATTAAAAGTAACACAATAAAATAACAATAACGATGCTATACCAGTACCGAGTCAATGTACGGGGGTACAGGTTAGTCAAAGTAATTTGTACATGTAGGCAAGGGTAAGGTGACTATGTATGTATATAGCTTATGACAGTACGCCTATAGTCAATGTGTGGGGGTACAGGTTAGTCAAGGTCATTTGTACATGTAGGCAGGGGTAAGGTATGCATGTATGTATATAACTTGTGACAGTACGTCGATACATGACATCTACATTTCACTGTAGTGTAGAGACGTGATATGATACTTGTAAAGCAATTGTTTTATTATTATTCCACTGTTAACAATTGTTTTACAAGTATCATATCACGTCTCTACACTACAGTGAAATGTAGATGTCATGTAAATGGAGTAATGAAGACAACCAATTGGACATTTGTTGACATGGCCCAACCGACAAGATCCTGATGCAACAGGATTGGTGAGCCAGTAGTGTTTGCTCTCGACACAGAACTCTAAGCTGATAGACCTCCATGGGACACAGCATTTATGTTGGCTTCCAGCTCAAAGCAAACACTACACAGCCTCAGCCCACTTCAAAAACAACATGAGAATGTATTCAGAGATCCTACAAGTTTATAAGTAGTATAACTAGATGTACCATATATAGTCATATGCCAGTATAGTGAGTGTTTAGACATAATTGTAACTCTAACTGCCTATTCTAAGGAAAGTTAACTGCTTAATTTATGGAAAGTTAACTTGTTTATTCTATGAAAGGACATTCAGAAAAAGCTATGCAGAAAAAGCATGTTGTAATGCTGATCTCATGTGAGGCTCAGAAGTAGATTAATAATGTTCTTGTCATACTCCTTCGCCGATAACAAGACATGGTGTGAGATCAGCAATTAAACCCGAAAGGTTTGAAAAAGTACAGATACATAGTTCAAGTGAAACACGAAGTGATCCAAAACTATTCTAATTTTATGTTTGCTTTATGTATGAGCTGATCACAGACATGGAATTCAATATGCAAAATGCAAAACTCACCTAAGGCAGGTGCATTGCAGATGTCTGTCTGCAATACTGAGATACTCCCACAAAACCATTTATTGCAAAGTCTCGTCTGATATGCATTTTGGAATGTAAGTACTTTGTCTATTTTATCAGCCATCATTGCCAATTGTACCTTGTCATTCACAATCAGTGACACACCTGTAGTAGGCCAGTGTAATTGTTAAACGCCATTGTATTGCACAGGCAAAGTACACAATGAGGTTACACAATACACACTCAGCTCATAAGGGACACACATTAAGCTAATAATAACTTACCCATATGCTACAATAGTAGGCAACTCTACAAATATTATGTGATAAGCATAAAAAACATTGTAACCTATACATTTACTAATAAAAGAAATAGCTGCATTCTGTTCCTTATTTGTTACGTTATTATTCACTTAAGGTAATAGCTGCTGAATAATTGTTAGAGAATAATCAGAAATGTTTGAAATGTAAGAACTGTTGGAGCTATAATATTGGAAATCTATAAGGCTATAAGGGTACTTACTGTATAGGCTACTATCACAAGGAGGCATAGGCTAGAGTGACAGACAAGGGAATACCTACACAGTAGCCTAGAGTGGGGAGTCCCCAGTCCTGGGGCCTCATTATCAAAGGTGCTACCTGACAAAAAAATACTCTTGCGACACTTTTCCTGCAAAGGTTGGTAGGCTATTTATTGAACTTGTTTGACGCACAGGAATTATAACAATGGTAGGCTAATAACAATATTAAAACGCCATTGGTATAGAGATTGCATAGCAGCATGTAGCCTAAAATGTTACTTTGAGTTTTATAATCATATGTTTTTTCGTTGTGTATTCCTGCAACACAACAAATACTATTTATCCATTGCTCATTCATTAGATAAGTATGCTCAAATGTAAATAGACCGGTAGCCTAGAAAGTTTGAGTAGGCTTGCAGTATTGCTGTGACTGAGATAGAGGCGTGTTGTTGTATGTGTCGAACTGCTTTGCTTTATCTTGGCCAGGTCGCAATTGTAAACGAGAAGTTGTTCTCAACTTGCCTACCTGGTTAAATAAAGGATAAATAAATAAAACATCATAGCCCATTTAATCTCAGAGCCTATACCAAGACAGGTGATAGAAACATAATCATCTATTAAAAAATACAATATTGAACAAGAATTGGTATTTTGTATGTGGGCTGCAGCGTTTACTTTTAAATTGTTTGAAAAGACCATCAATCATGTAAAATGTGAAGTGAGTGTTCTGCAAAATATTCAAACATTCTGCCCACACCTCTACAGAAATGAGATCACATTTGCTATTGTGCTTTCTTTTAGAAATGGACATGGCCCAGTTCCAACATTTCCAAATTATACTGCAAATGAGGGTGTTTTTGTTACCATAAAAGGTGAATGGAGGGCGTTTTCCAGGCAGGATTGTATAATAGGCCTACAATATGTTTTTGATTTATCAATGAACATTTTTGGCACACGCAAAACCTAGAATCTCCAGGTATGCCAGTATTTAGTAAGACATTTACACTTGGTTGATAAATGAGGCCCCTTGAACACTTGTGTTTTCTGTAGAGGAGCTACAATATCTCGTCAATTAGTGCAACTACAAGTCATTATTCCCATACTAGCCTACTGTGAAACCTATAGGCTATCCCTTAGAACTGAGTTGATCCGGTTCCCGGACATTAGCTCTGGATAAAAAGCTAACGACTGTGTAAGGGCCTCCCTGTTGCCATCGCTCTGTTTGCATGGATATAAACAGGAGACAGCGCGGAGTTCGTTTTTTTCTGTCTTTTTCAGCCCTACAAGCTTGCGCTGTCGTCATGAACTGCACCTTATTTTTTCTACCTAACCAGCGAGAAGTGTTGTTTCTGTCCTGCCTGTCTGTTGCTCAGCAACACGAAGGCGTGTCCACCGGCGATGATTTAAGAAGTAGGAAACCCTTCTCTCGCTGTCACTTTTTGTCGGTTCAGTCTGTACTCCGGTCCCTGCATGGCAGCGGGATTGCTAGGGAGACGAGGGAATCCCCGGGTGTCGCCTCACTCCTGATCAATTTGCATCAACGGTTCCATGCCTGGTTGTCCGTCTCAGTCTGCCTGTTCCATTCGCTGCGCCCACAAGCATGGCTTGGAGTGAAGTGTAGCGCAACATCATCTCGGATTGTCAACCGGTGTAAAATAGGCTACGTAACCCATGCTGAAACAACCAGTGTATTTTACAGAATAAATTCATCAGAAGAACCACGTATATTTTCATTGATGAGGTGCGGGCTTTTTTAGTTTGACAAAGCAGCATTTTGGATGGCCAATGCCATTATAAAGTGCGCTTGGATCCTAATAGGCTGTTCCTTATTTTGGAAGAAAAGGATAAGGATTTGCATTTACATCTTTTTTTGTTTATGCAGGCAACCACCAAGTGACTTCGATAATATGGCATTGAGCGGGACGCTTTTGCCATCCATATCCACATTTGCAAGCGGCCCGACTGTCAAGAATAAATCCACGGGACATGCGAATTTGGTGAGTATGGTCATAGCAATTTTTTTTTTTTTTTTATCTCAACAGTCTGGGCTATAGGCATATTTAATGGTGGGTCAGGTCATAATCGGTTTTATTTATGTATTTCTATGGACATTTGTTTAATTTCTTGACATTATGTCATTGTTCGTAGTTATTCGTGTTGCTACGTTGTATCATTGCGGTACTCTAGCTCACTGCACCGCTGTAGGGGCGTGCACCAGCCGGGATAACAGTAGAATTTTCAGCGTGGTCACTGACTGAATGGATGGTAGTCTACTATAAGAATTTAGCTATAATTTACAGCATATACCCAGCAGTGGCATCCTGTATTGCTTTACTTTGCCCTGAACCTTAGTCACTATTCTAGCCGGCTGCCACCTGGTACTATACCCTGCACCTTAGAGACTGTTGCCCTATGTCGGTTACATAGAGTCATTGAATACTGGTCACTTTAATTATGTTTACATAGTGTTTACCCACTTTATATGTATATACTGTATTCTAGCCATGGCTCATCCTACATAACTACAGCTGTACACACCTTTTCTATTCATATACTTTGCATACTGTCTTTACACACCATTATATAGTATGTAGGCTATATATTTTTTTTTATTTTTTTTATTTCACCTTTATTTAACCAGGTAGGCAAGTTGAGAACAAGTTCTCATTTACAATTGCGACCTGTAACTATATATAGTTACATACATTATATGTATATATCAGTGGCAGTTGGTGCAGTTTAAGATGAGGGAGGATTATCATTATTTTTTTATGAGCCTTATTTCTATTACAGCATATTGGATGACAGTCATTCATATTCCATTCGCCCAGCTCAACGTAACATCGATAGGTTTAGGCTACTACATGATACTCAAATTTTCCCTGTACCCATCATGAGGTTGCTACAACCTAGCCTATGAATGAAAGTTTACAACGTAGGTGCACACGTCAAGAGACAGACAGTGACACATTCAATACCGACATGCACACTCTTGCCTGCATCTAGCTGATCTAGGGTGTAATCATTAGCCCAAAAGTTGCAAATTAGAGTTTCTATTGGACAAATTCAGATATCTTTCTCCCCGTTTTGTACCATTTGCTTCTGTTTAAGAAACCTTTTTCAACAGAATCGTCGGAATGAATACACCCCTGATCACACACAAACACAGTTAACTTTCTTAGCAGCCACATAAAAACAGCGTGATCACTTTGCTCATTGTACAGTATAATTCCTTCTCGCAACTATCTACACGCTCTCCTCCTCTCACCTTTTCCTTTCGCTTGTGGACTTCAGTGCACAACACATCAGCTGTCTGTGACCAGGCAAAAAAAACTTTCCAAGAAAAACCTTCATATCATGACTGCTAACTGCTACACACAGCCTACATTGTTGTCATGTCATAGTCAACATAGCTACTAGGCCTAACGTGTTAGTAAACCCGCTACAGTCATGCAGTACTGTGTACAGCCAAAAAGCAGTTTAGCAGATACACCGGCGGGCCCCAGTGGCAATACATGAATAAAACCAAAAGCTTACCTTGACTTGGAAAAGTTCTAGTGCTGAATGGACAGAGCCAGCTAGCTAACATAGCATCCCTTTCTGTTTGAGCCGGGTGTTTGAGTAGACTAAACAAGCTATCTGCATTTGTTAGCTAAGTGAAAGTGAAAGTTTAAAAATCTCTCTCATTATTCTCCTTAATTTTGTAAGAAATTAATTTGTTCAAAACTGTTCAACTATTGTCTTTCTCACTCTTTGAGTCAACTACTCATCATATTTTATGCACTTCAGTGCTAGCAAGCTGTAGCTTATGCTTTAAGTTATTTCATGCTGCAAGAGCTTTGATAGGTTGGGGGAATTATGAATTTGTCATAATTACTGTGTAAATCTATGGAAGTGGGTGAGAACCATGAGCCGCCTAGGTTTTTGCATTGAAATCAATGTACCCAGAGGAGGACAGAAGCTAGCTGTCTTCCGGCTACACCATGGTTCTGCTGAGGCTACTGTAGACCTTCATTGCAGAACAATGCGTTTTAATAAATTATTTGGTGATGTGGATATATTTAGTAAAGTTTTATCTAAAAATTATAACGTTTTTTTAATGTTGCTCTATAAAAATAAAAATAAACTGTGGAGTAAGGTCTTCCTCTTCCTCCTCTGAGGAGTCTCCACTGGATATATATATATTCCGTTCACTGACATTGCTTGTTCTGTAAATTCTTAATTTCTTTATTTCTTAATTATTATTTTTGTGGGATTATGTGTGGATTGTGTTTTTTTATGTTTTATTTACTGCTAGGTATTACTGCGCTGTTGGAGCTAGAAACACAAGCATGTTTCTGCACCTGCGATAACATCTGCGAATCTGTGTACACGACCAATAAACTATGATTTGATTTGAATTGATTTAGGCTGTTGGTTAATCTATTGCCAATAATGTGAATAGAATAGCCTACCAAATGTGAGTTGTTCTCAGGAAAAGTTTATCCAGATCTCTTGTGTTATAGCATCCTAATAAACTGGAACTAATCCATACATGTCTGGGATTATCGTACATGTCTGGGATTATTGTACATGCCTGGGATTACACAAGCGTATTTGAGACACAACGATAGATATGACCAAGAATCACTTTCCCATTTCAGTTAGACAGAACAAGAAATGTACAGGTGCTTACATTTGGCAATTAAATGTTTTGACCAAGGACACACAGTCTGGGTGAGCAGATTCACCTCAGCCAGTCTCTCAATGGTTTAGCACCATTATATCAGGCAGTCTTCAGCATTATGTTGATGGATTACCTATTAGCTCGGCTCTCTTTCTGTACTCATACTGATTTTAATGTGTGTTTCTCGTCTTCCCTAGAGATGGAAGGAGGAGCTGTCCCACCTGAAGAGGAGCAGCTGTTCTGACCAGGACATCTCCACTGGAATGGCCAAGAAAGAACCTGAAGATCTGGACCTACTGGACTATGACTTTATCCTGTCCAACACTATGCTACAACAGCAACAGCAGGAACAACAACAGCAGCAGGCTGAGGCTATGGCAACGAGCGGGTCCCAGAACCTGTCCCCTTCCCCGGGCTCCTACTCCTCCTACCAGCTCCCATCTCCCCAGGACTCTGCTCACAGTGACATGCTGTACACTATCCCTGACATCAGCGACGTGTCCCCCTCTGGGGGGTTCGTGGCGGAGCTGATGAGGCCTGAACTGGACACGGCGTACCTCCATCCCACCAGCCTGCATGGCAAGTTTGTGGTGAAGTCCACCATGGATATGGCAGAGGTTGGCCACAGCATTAATGTGAGTAGTAAAGCTGGTGTTGGTGTTGGTGTTGGCGCTGCCGCGGACCCCTCCTCCTCGTTGCCCTTTATTTGCCATAGGATAAAGCAGGAGAACCCCAGCACATGCACCATCACCCGGCCCATGGACCTCCAACTAGGGGTGGTGAACTCACACTCCCAGCCCAGGGCTGGTCAGAGGCCCCACCTCGACCCCCACGGCTTCCCCCCAGGGGGGCGCCCTATGACTGTCAGCCGATCAGCCTCATCTCTGTCTCCGGACCACACACTGGCCAGGGACCACCACCCCTCCAGCCAGGTGTTAACCCACCCCCAAATCCCGCTGCCCGGTCCGGGCTACCACCACACCTCTCCGACAGGCTACTCTCTACTCCCACAGCATCGTGGGTCTCTACAGTACCAAGGTAAGTTCAACTTCAATCTAAGTGTTTTTGACCAAGAGCCTTTTTTTACACAACATTAACATTTTCTGGTGCCTGACTCTGAGGAAAACATTGAGGTGATGAGCTCATCACTTCACCCTCTTCTCTCCTCCTAGAGCTTTTGTCCCCCGGTGGCGATAGTCTACCAGAGGAGCCCAAACCCAAACGCGGGCGGCGCTCATGGCCTAGGAAGAGAATTGCCACACACACGTGTGACTATGCCGGCTGTGGAAAAACCTATACCAAGAGCTCTCACCTCAAGGCACATCACCGAACGCACACAGGTTGGTACACATGTTGGATTTCTCATTGGAAAAACACAATTTCCAAAGATTTTTTGATGTCAGGAGGATTTTTAAAAGGCACTTTTTAATTCTTATTGCATCGCTTGGTTATAAGTTTCATTACTGTAGTTTATGGTTTATGAAATGGTCGGCCTTTAGTGATTCACAGCAGGAAGCTTTAACATTAAGTTTAATACCGGATTAATATTAACTTTACTTTACATTTTTTATTAATTTGGTAATGATTTGGTATAGAGACAGTCTGTAGAATGGAGACACATTTAATGGCTGGAATAATCCATTTAATTTGTTGAAATGGAACAATTTGCAAGAGGCAGCAATGTGACCCTTGTGTGTTAACTGCACTATAGAGCTACTATATGACAGGATGATTTTACTTATTCATGCGTTCATGAATTTTTAATTCAGTAATGCCAGTTAATGTCCCTCAGCAGTACACTATATGTTCACCTATAACTGTTACCTTCCCTGCTATCTACCCCATGCTGCTTGGCCCTGGCATAACGGCTGTTGTAATGCTAGCAGTAAATTACTCTACTGCATCATCATGGTAAAATAGCTAAAAAGAGAGAACAGCAGCCCAGTTGGCAGGTGTCATGAACGGGCATTTAAACAGCAACAGCAGGTTTATGCTGATCACTTTTCAAATACAACTGTAGGCTGATTTGTTTAACCTTCATGCACTGCAGGACAGGAACAACCTCTGTGTTGAGGAGAGGAGAGTTTGGTCTGTTTTAACTCCAGGGTCAACAAACAAAATTCTAACGGCCTTGTTTGTGTTTGTGTCTCTCTCGCTCTCTGTGTGTGTGTGTGTGCATGCCTGTGTGCACGCGTGTATGTGTGTGTTGTGTCATTACTAGGAGAGAAGCCTTATCACTGTGACTGGGTGGGCTGCGGCTGGAAGTTTGCCCGTTCGGATGAGCTCACACGGCACTACAGGAAACACACCGGGCATCGCCCGTTCCAGTGTGCCAAGTGTGACAGGGCCTTCTCAAGGTCTGACCACCTGGCACTACACATGAAGAGACACCTATGAGGCAGGGCCTTCTCAAGGTCCGACCACCTGGCACTACACATGAAGAGACACCTATGAGACAGGGCCTTCTCAAGGTCCGACCACTTGGCACTACACATGAAGAGACACCTATGGACTCACTGGACGCCATAGACCAACACTTAAAGACTTAAGATATTATTACAAAGACCGACCTGAACTTGTAGCTTTAAAAACCAAACATTGCCTTCTAGCCATTGTCAAAGCATCAAGACAAGTTGTGTGATTCACGACAAAGAGTGTTACACTCGCTAGGTTTCAACCCTATGACTAAAGACTGTTCTTTGTCCATGTATTAGTGATAAGCGAATAACCGAAATGGTGGTTATTTTTCGTTTTTTAAATAACTAATTGCTCAATGCACACATTGCACAGTATCAAGCCCAAACTATGTGATGTAGTAGGGAGTTGTAGTTTCCGACAGGACAATATTCTGCATAGTTTAGCGCAGTAAACGTGGTCATTAACTATAATGATAATAATCTATTGCACGCCTACTTAGGTGTGGGGGCAGACACGGAAAGAGAAAGAAGAGAGAAGAAAATGTGATCGAGAGGGATTGCTTCGCAATGTATCTCTACCTGAAAATACATAATCTAAGTCAGGGGTATCAAACTCATTCCATGGAGGGTAGTGTCTGCTGATTTTTGGTTTTGCCTTTCACCTAAGACCTAAACAACTAGGTGAGGGATTCCTTACTAATTAGTGGCCTTAATTCATCAATCAAATACAAGGGAGGAGCGAAAACTCGCAGACACTCTGCCCTCAGGAGAATGAGTTTAACACGTGATCTATGTAATTGATAGTTGGTATTCAGCAGTCATAAAATAATGCCTTATTTAGTTTAAATAACTATAACAATAGTGATTTTGACAGACAGAATAGGCAGCAGCTCTATAGAGATGAGGTCATGACTTGGAATGAAATAATAGTCATCAAATAAAAAAATGGAATATCCACAGCAACTAAAATATTTTATTAAAGTGAAGTGAACAAATTATGGTTAATAAGTGATAAGAGGTAATGGGCAATCACTGCTATCATGAGACTTTTTTAATAGTTTTATTCTGTGTTGTTACAGCATTCAACCCACATAATTCATAACATCAAAAATAAATAATCAAAACCAAAATCGAAAACCCTAATTATAATTGTTTTTTAAATGATTGAACCGAAACCGAACTGACCTCAAAAAGCACTAATTGCTCAGCACTACCATAAATGGGATCGTGATATGACGTTTGACAAGAGCCCTCGGGAACAACCTCCTTTGTGGGACAAAACTGGAATTGACCATCTAGGCTATTTATCGACAAAACTTGGAGGACCAGGTGCCAACGTATGACTGGAAATGTATTAGTTATCAGGGAAACAAGACTCAGACAGACAGAACACAGAAACGACATAACACATCCTAAGAGGCCTTATATCCATTCTATCAGAAACTTTGTTTGTCAAATTCATACTGTGTTAGACATTTATATTACTCTTCCAAGCCATTGATTACAGGTACAAATTAATTGATATGTTACAGGAAACTGCTCAAAGATAATGAAGTGTATTAAAAGGTACCAAAGATTATTTTTTTAAGAAAACAGATAAAAAAAAGAGTATCAAGTATCACATGGTTGTCCGTGAGTTTCTTGTCTGTGAGTTTCTTGTCTGTGAGTTTCTTGTCTGTGAGTTTTTCTTCTTCCGCAATTGAACTTTAATCAGGTGAAAACTTTGCTCCTCAATGGCGATGGCAATCTTTCAATGCACTGTGGTTGCAAAATGCAATAATGTTACATGAGACATTCATATCATCTTCAAAAACTCTGAACAATGTTTTTTTTGTTGTTCAGAGTCAAAGCATGTAATATAATCTGAAGTTTTGTACATTTGTAAAGAAAATGCTTTTTAAAAACTGCTTAAAAAGTTTTGTACAACATAAAGAATAAAATGTATTTAAAATTCACTTTGTATGTACTGATCACTGCTGTTTTGATAGCACTGTTATGTAAATTCTTCCATACTCGTATTAACCTGTAAAATGTTTTGATGAATGTATTTGGTAAATGTACCTCAACCATGTAAATCAAAATGAAGCAACATCCGTATCTAGTTTTATTAAACTATTTAGTTTGACTATCTATTTACGTAAGTCATAGCACATTTAAAATAATATGAATGCTTAAAATCTTACTTAAGATGCTTAATAATGCTTATCTCCTTTTCTAAAGCTATATAATAGAAGGAGAGTGTACACACTTCATGATCATTGCAAACATCCAAGTTGTGGAGTTTCTGTTCACTAGCAATTTCAACAAACTCTTTGAAGTAGCGTAGTGTAGCATAAATATCTTACATAAAATAGTTATTAAACTAGTTATACATAAATAGTTATCAAAGGTAGGCGTCCCCATTTACCTAGTCAAATGAATTCATACAATCCCTTTAACATTGTTACTGTCTGTGGTTTCCAAACTCCTACCTGTCACTAGGGGACCTGATCCTAGATCAGCACTCCTACTCTAAGACGCTTTATGAATACGGGCCCAGGAGGAGATATGTTCATAATCATAATCGTATCATTTCCACTACATCTTTCCTTTTCCAATTAACATGGTTTTACTTATTTTTTTTTTTTAATGGATCTGAACTTATACATGACATGTTCTATCGGTTATATTGCTGTTAGGCTGTTCTTTAGGTTATTATCACTCAACATTTTAGCTCCCAGTTTGTTTTACTGGTACTTTTACTCAAACAGTCATTTCTGACCTACGTGGGGAACCCCCTACACACAAGGTGCTAACTACAACCTAAAAGGGTTATTCAGCTGTCCCCAAAGGATAACCCTTTGAAGAACCCTTGTTGGTTCCAGGTTGAACCCTTTTGGTTCCAAGTAGAACTGTTTTGGGTTCCACGTAGAACCCTTTCCACAGAGGGTTCTACATGAAACCCAAAATGGTTCTACCTGGAACCAAAAAGATTTTACCAGGAACCAAAAAGGGTTCTGCTATGGGGACAGCTGAAGAACCTTTTTGGAACCCTTTTTTATATAAGAGTGTAGGCAAAACCCAAGATAACCTATTTCATAGATTTGTTTATACTCAGTATAAAAAATGTAAATTAAGTGAAAAAAATGTTTTATTTATTTATTTAACTTTTATTTATACAGGCTTTTCTCATTGAGATAACTCTTTTAAAAGAGAGACCTGGTCCAATAGCAGCAGGGGGAACAAAGTTTCAGACAAAACAACTTGCATACACTAACACAACATTAAACAAAACTATAGACACAAATACAGTACAACAATTACATATTACGTAAAAAAAAAAAACATGAATGTCTTAACTAAAAAACAGCTCTCCTAAAGACAATTATACTTTTCTCTGATATTTACATCGATCAAGTGTTTAAACTCCACCAATGAGACTAGATCATCAATTTTTTTACTCTTCAGGAGAGAATTCCAGGACCACGGAGCTGAGTAACTAAAACTATTTCTACCGTGACCTTGGTACTGTTAAAAGCAAATGAGAATGGGACTGTAATTGATATTACGAGTCTGCAAAGCTGTCATCAAGGCAAAGGGTGGCTACTTTGAAGAATCTCAAATCACAAATATATTTAGATTTGTTTAACACTTTTTTGGTTACTACATAATTCCATATGTGTTATTTCATAGTGTTGATGTCTTCACTATTATTCTACAATGTAGAAAACAGTACAAATAAAGAAAAAACCTTGAATTGAGTTGGTGTGTCCAAAATTTTGAGTGGTACTGTATTATAGATCCTACCTATCTTATAAATCAGTTATGAGTGAAGGTACCTGTGTTTTAAAGATACAGTACATACTGTACGTTACTAAATAGGAGTGGTTGGTGACTCATCCGTGTCTCCCTCCTCTGATAATTATGTTTCTGTACCTCCACACCCCTCTTTGTTATTGGCAGTTAGTTAGTCAATGCTTGACCTACATACCAGGGAGGTTAATTAAATTCAGTTATCTTTACTAACCTATACTATACACTCCAACCTGGTCAGCAGTACTATGAGACATTGATTTCAGACCTTTTTTATGAAGACCCAGGCCCTGATTTCACACTCAGGGAACGTCCCCATAATAAACACCTGCTGACCAGACCAGACAGAGGGGCCCAAACCCACCCCACCCCACCCTTCCCTTCCCTCACCCCACCCCACCCATCCCCTTCCTCAAACCCTCCCTGCCCCTTCCCCAAATCCTCCCTACCCCTTCCTCAAATCCACCCCACCCCTCCACCCCCTCACCCCACGGCCTCATCCGTTGTCATGTGTGCGCATAGACCACTGCAGCTGTAGGATATGACTCAGCACGAGGTATGTAGACACAGCGTTTTACAGGTATTGCCGTGGCACATAAATCCAACATAGACAGGTGTAGACCTAATCTCTAGTGTTTCTGATTTTTTTCATTAATCAAATGAATTCCTGTAAATTAAGCCCACTTTCTGTCCCAGAATATACTTAATTTTGAGCTGTTAACTGGACACTTTGTGGTGTGGTTCATGTTGTGATGTAGTAAAATCCCAATACCTGAAACCGTATCCCAACTATTCATGTACAGCACAGTACCAATGATTTTTATAACTAAACCAAGATAGACAACAGCCCGTAGTTTCCAATGGGAAAAAATAAGTCATAGTGGGCAGAACAAGCAAAAAGGTGGGCAGTGCCAAGCACCAGCTAGCACGTATCCTATTAGCCCGTTCTTCACTCTGTGAAGTGCGCTTGTGCAAAAACTCAATTCGCCTTTGCACTCCTTCTAACAGAGCGATTTTTTTAGGTTAAAGTCTAGGCCACTCTGTTCATAACAGATTCTAGTTTTGGGAACAGAAAACTGTAATAAGATCAAATGTTTCATCAATGAGAAAATGTGCAGAATGTCGGCCAACATCCATCTCCTTCCATCTTCTCCCACTGCCGGCCACTGGACTTCCTCTCACTACCATATTTGGTAGGGAGTGGAAACGCCAAGCAGATGCTTCACATTTATACATCCCGGTGAAATACCTGTCTCATAGTTCGGGTTGAAACAGGCTGGGGATTTTAGGGTCTTTGGCTGCCCTCTAGTGGAAAACAGTACAATCTCGACTGGCCATCTTTACGCCTACTCAGGTATACAGTCAGCTTGATTACATTAGTGTATACCCTAGCTTGTCAGTTAAACTGTAGGGTATGTATGGACTAGATAGTGATAACGGACTGTCATGTCTTGATTTACTTGAGCTGTTCTCATCTATTAATGTACCGTCTTATGTAATATTTTATGTTTTGTGTGGAACCCAGTAACAGTAGCTGTTGCTTTTGCAACAGCTAATAAAATAACAAATAATTAACCACATTACTAATGGCTTCTAGTATGAGCAAAGGGACTCAACAGTTAACCCTTTTCGGGGCAGCTTTCTTAACACAATTCCAGATGTATCCTGCCTTCCCACTGGGCACAAACTGGATGAACCAATGTTGTTTCAATGCAATTTGTCAACGTATTGTGACGTGAGATCTACGTGTAAAATGCATTGGATTTGCAAAAAATAATCAACTGTTGTCTTGAGGGTGAAATTCCAACCACAGAGTTGTCATTATGGTAACCAATTTTCAACATAAACCTTGTATAAAATATTTTGAATTTGTACCTTTGAAACAACGTCATTTCTTCAATGCTATATCAACTGGAGAGTTGATCTATCTACATTTATCCACGTGGTCTCCCATCCAGGGTTTTAACCAAGCCCTGCATAGCAATGTGTTATCTTGAGAATGATTATTGAGAGATCTCTTAATAACTGACTAAATTGATTCACTGTTGCTATTGAAGTCATTCCAAAGGGAAGTTTTAACAAAGCTAATTAAATTTGACCACAGTCAATCAATTACACTATTTAGGCCTATATAGCACTATGAATAAAGTCTTATTCTTTCATTTAGATTTTTGGTTGAAATTGAGACATGAATCCAACATATTTATTATCAAATCAAATTAAACTTTAATTCAAGTATATTTAAAGTTTTATTTGATGTAGTCCTTTAACGTGAATCCAACATTATTAATTTGTAGACAAACTGGAATTAACGTCAGACTAAGTCAATGGCACAAAATATACATTCACGCCTTCCACTCCTTTGTGTTGCGTTGTCGACCTAGCACAATTCTACATGACTTTTGTGATACAGTAAATAGCCTAAAGTTAAGGCTATCTTACAAACTAACATAGCAATTTTTATTCAACGTTAAAATTAGCAACTCGTCCATGGCCACATTTTGAGGTTACTGTAACTATAAAACTCTTATTATTTATTCATAGAAAGCTAGCATGATCACAATATATTTTCACAATATAAATATCAGAATCTTGAACAGCGGATTTCCGGGGGCATGAATGATGTAACACACATTTCACGGAGCTCCGCCAAGTTGTGACAAAGTTTTGTTAATTTAGAGCACAGTTTCATTTATTGTTTTATTCAATTCGGTTTACTAAGTATTGTTGATATAGTTTCACGTCTCATTGCTCTTCCGAACGGTAATAATGTCAGTGAATTGAATGGAGGATTTCTGAAGTAGGCCGCAGCAGAGGAGAGCTATTTGTCTGCTCCTGACACAGTTTATTTTCTCTTCATAACAGTGAAAAAAGGGATATAGTCGATGTAAACGTGACTGACATCAGAAGCCCGCATTCAGTTACCGAACTTTCGCCAGCAAGCTAGCACAGCCACAAATTGAGCAAACGGTCATATTTCTGTTATTTAAAACGTCAGTCTAGTCTAGAACTTGACTTCTATTGCTGAGATTAATTTCCGAAACATAATCTGACTCTTCGCTGTTCCACAAATCCCGAAAATGGCCAATAAAAAAGACACTCGGTCTAAAAGAGACCCTCCCAAAGGAGGTCCCATTAAAGCCCCAGGCTTGCCTAGGCGAGCATCCCCACCAAGCAACTCGCCAAGGCGGGAGGAGGACAGTGATGGACGTGCCCTTAGTTTTAGGAAGTTCACAGAAGCTGTGGATGGGATCAAAAGAGACATACAGTACCAGTCAAAAGTTTGGACACACCTACACCTTCAAGGGTTTTTCTTTATTTTAAACTATTTTCCACATAAGAATAATAGTGAAGACATCGAAACTGAAATAACACATATCATGTAGTAAACAAAAAAGCGTTAAACAAATCCCAAAAATATTTTATATATTTTAGATTTGATATTTATAATTTAAATTCTTCAAAGTAGCTACCCTTTGCCTTGATGACAGTTTTGCACACTCCTGGCATTCTCTCAACCAGCTTCACGTGGAATGCTTTTCCAACAATCTTGAAGAAGTTCACACATATGCTGAGCACTTGTTAACTGTTTTTCCTTCACTCTGCGGTCCAATTAATCCCAAACCATCTCAAGTGGGTTGAGGTCAGGTGATTGTGGAGGCCAGGTCATCTGATGCAGCACTCCATCACTCTCATTTTTGGTCAAATAGCCTGGAGGTGTGTTGAGTCATAGTCCTGTTGAAAAACAAATGATAGTCCCACTAAGCGCAAACCAGATGGGATGGCGTATCGCTGCAGAATGTTGTGGTAGCCATGCTGGTTAAGTGTGCCTTGAATTCTAAATAAATCACTGACAGTGTCACCAGCAAAGCACCCACACACCATCACACCTCCTCCTCCATGCTTCACGGTGGGAACCACACATCCATTCCCCTACTCTGCATCTCACAAAGACACAGCGGTTAGAACCAAAAAGCTCAAATTTGGACTCATCAGTCCAAAGGACAGATTTCCACCAGTCTAATATCTATTGCTCAAGTTTCCTGGCCCAAGCAAGTGTCTTCTTATTGGTGTCCTTTAGTAGTGGTTTCTTTGCAGAAATTCGACCATGAAGGCCTGATTCATGCAGTCTCCTCTGAACAGTGGATGTTGAGATGTGTCTGTGAAGCATTTTTTTGGTTGCAATTTCTGAGGCTTGTAACACTAATGGACGTATCCTCTGTCACAGAGATAACTCTGGGTCTTCCTTTCCTGTGGTGGTCCTCATGAGAGCCAGTTTCGTTGTAGTGCTTGATGGTTTTTGTGATTGCACTTGAAGAAACTTTAAAAGTTCTTGAAATGTTCCGGATTGTCTGGCCTTCATGCCATAAAGTAATGATGGACTGATATTTCTCTGTGCTTATTTGAGCTGTTCTTGACATAATATGGACTTGGTATTTTATCAAATAGGGCTATCATCTGTATACCATCCCTACCTTGTCACAACACAACTGATTAGCTCAAACACATTAAGAAGGAAAGAAATTCCACAAAGAACTTTTAACAAGGCACACCTGTTAATTGAAATGCATTCCAGGTGAGTACCTCATGAATTCAGTTGAGAGAATGCCAAGAGTGTGCAAAGCTGTCAAGATAAAGGATGGCTAATTTGAATAATTTAAAATATATTTTGATTTGTTTAACACTTTTTTGATTACTACATGATTCCATATGTGTTATTTTATAGTTTGGATGTCTTCACTATTATTCTACAATGTAGAAAATAGTGAACATAAAAGAAAAACCCTTGAATGAGTAGTTGTCTCAACTTTTGACTGGCACTGTATATTACATACTTCACACAAAAAAATCGACATTCCCTCCACAACTCTCCTCGAAAAAGGCCTTAATTAATGAACTGAAATCATCTGTAGCTGCTCTACAGGTAACAGTGACTACCATACGTTAACTAAAGCGCTCTGCTGTGTCTTACAGGGATGACCTAACCACCCTCCAGGCCACAGTGAATTTGCTCTTAGTAAAAATTGCGAGGACCTAGAAGGACGTCAACGCCACCACAACATACGCCTAGTGGGCATTGCTGAAGGTCTGGCCCAACAGACTTTGTTTCCCAACTATTGCAGGACATGCTTAACCTTGAAGAAAAACCCCTCAGACCGTGCCTATAGGTCACTGCGAGCTAGACCCAGAGAGCCCTTCATCATTAGAGTGCATTACTACCACATCCGGGACCAGATCCTGCACCAAGCTGGAGAAGCATCACCCTTACTGTACAGAGGCAAGAGACTATCCATTTTCCCAGACTTCACTGCCTCCGTGGCCAAGATACGAGTGATGTTTGGAAACACAAAGCGGCTTCTGCACACCTGTCCGGGAGTCAAGTTTGGTCTCTTCTTCCCAGCTGAGCTCCGTATATCACACTACCAAGCGGAGCTCTTCACAAGTTTAACGACCCGACCGCTGCAATTGACTTTATCAACAAGAACTTGAAGGGAACTGCTCCCCCAGACTGACTGGAGCAACTAGATGGATATTTAGCGTATCTGCAGTGTTTGCTAGGTAAGGTCCGACACATGTAGCCTATCTGCAGTGCAGTGTTTGCTAGGTAAGGTCCAACACATGTAGCCTATCTGCAGTGCAGTGTTTGCTAGGTAAGGTCCGACACATGTAGCCTATCTGCAGTGCAGTGTTTGATAGGTAAGGTCCGACACATGTAGCCTATCTGCAGTGCAGTGTTTGATAGGTAAAGGCCCGACACATGTGAACCTATCTGCAGTGCAGTGTTTGATAGGTAAGGCCCGACACATGTAACCTAGTACAGTGCCTCCTGCTTTTTTATTTTATCATAATATGTACATTTTCCTCATTGTTGGCTGAAATAGTAAGCGTTTATTCTTATAATATACCTTGGGGCAAAAAAGTATTTAGTCAGCCACCAATTGTGCAAGTTCTCCCACTTAAAAATATGAGGCCTGTCATTTTCATCATAGGTACACTTCAACTATGACAGACAAAATGAGGGAAAAAATCCAGAAAATCACATTGTAGGAATTTTTATGAATTTATTTGCAAATTATGGTGGAAAATAAGTATTTGGTCACCTACAAACAAGCAAGATTTCTGGCTCTCACAGACCTGTAACTTCTTCTTTAAGAGGCTCCTCTGTCTTCCACTCGTTAACTGTATTAATGGCACCTGTTTGAACTTGTTATCAGTATAAAAGACACCTGCCCACAACCTCAACAGTCACACTCCAAACTCCACTATGGCCAAGACCAAAGAGCTGTCAAAGGACATCAGAAACAAAATTGTAGACCTGCACCAGGCTGGGAAGACTGAATCTGCAATAGGTAAGCAGCTTGGTTTGAAGAAATCAACTGTGGGAGCAATTATTAGGAAATGGAAGACATACAAGACCACTGATAATCTCCCTCGATCTGGGGCTCCACGCAAGATCTCACCCTGTGGGGTCAAAAATGATCACAAGAACGGTGAGTAAAAATCCCAGAACCACACGAGGGGACCTAGTGAATGACCTGCAGAGAGCTGCACCAAAGTAACAAAGCCTACCATCAGTAACACACTACGCCGCCAGGGACTCAAATCCTGCAGTGCCAGACGTGTCCCCCTGCTTAAGCCAGTACATGTCCAGGCCCATCTGAAAATTGCTAAAGAGCATTTGGATGATCCAGAAGAAGATTGGGAGAATGTCATATGGTCAGATGAAACCAAAATATAACTTTTTGGTAAAAACTCAACTCGTCGTGTTTGGAGGACAAAGAATGCTGAGTTGCATCCAAAGAACACCATACCTACTGTGAAGCATGGGGGTGGATACATCATGCTTTGGGGCTGTTTTTCTGCAAAGGGACCAGGACGACTAATCCGTGTAAAGGGAAGAATGAATGGGGCCATGTATCGTGAGATTTTGAGTGAAAACCTCCTTCCATCAGCAAGGGCATTGAAGATGAAACGTGGCTGGGTCTTTCAGCATGACAATGATCCCAAACACACCGCCCGGGCAACGAAGGAGTGGCTTCGTAAGAAGCATTTCAAGGTCCTGGAGTGGCCTAGCCAGTCTCCAGATCTCAACCACATAGAAAATCTTTGAAAGGAGTTGAAAGATCGTGTTGCCCAGCAACAGCCCCAAAACATCACTGCTCTAGAGGAGATCTGCATGGAGGAATGGGCCAAAATACCAGCAACAGTGTGTGAAAACCTTGTGAAGACTTACAGAAAACGTTTGACCTCTGTCATTGCCAACAAAGGGTATATAACAAAGTATTGAGATAAACTTTTGTTATTGACCAAATACTTATTTTCCACTATCATTAACAGTTTTTTTTGTTAATTTTTTTTCTCATATGTCAGGTTCAGTCATCCAGTGGGAGAATCTAATAAATAGCGCACCTCTAACTTTGTACAGTACTAATGCAATTAGTGGGGGGGTTCGCCCAGGGAGGCATACAAGCTAGAACCGTCACTGCTCAGACATATTTTACAAACAAAGCGTTTGTGTTTAGAGAGTCTGCCAGATCAATAGGGATGACCAGGGATGTTCTCTTGATAAGTGCATGAATTTGACCATTTTCCTGTCCTACTATTCAAAATGTAACGAGTACTTTTGGGTGTCAAAGAAAATGTATGGAGTAAAAAGTATATTATTTTCTTTTGGAATGTAGTGAAGTAAAAGTACAAGTTGTCAAAAACATAAATAGTAAAGTAAAGTAAAATACTTTAAAGTATTTTTACTTAAGTACTTTGCACCACTGGTCTTCCGCTTACATTTAAAAGGCTACACTCATTTTATTTTTCTCCAAAGGATAACTCAACAACCTAATTTAATAGTGCAGTCGACTGGGAGTATACTTAAATTGTCTAGTTGGAACTGTAAAGGTTTGAATCAGCCAGTCAAACATAGTAAGTAAAGTACTTTATCGTCTTCAACATCTGGGAACATACAGTAGATTGCTTGTTTACAAGAGAACCATCTGAGAGTTTCAGATCACTTTAGATTGCGAAAAGGCTGGGTAGGCCAACTTTATCACTCCACTTTTAAGAATAAATCGAAGGGAGCAGCAATTCTGATACACAAATCAGTGCCCTTTGTTTCTTCCAATGTTATTTCGGATGCCAATGGCAGATATATTATTGTCCTTGCCAATATTATTGTCCTTGCCAATGTCTATGCATCAAATTGGGATGAAGAACATTTTTTTGTTGGTCTTTCTGTCTTCATGTCCACGTCCATATGACTCACACTTATTAATCTTGGGAGGAGATTTTAATTGCTTGCTTAATCCTACTTTGGATTGTTCCTGCAACAAAATCAGCACACCTAAGTCTGCTAAGGCTACCCAAACTTTTCTTGAAGAGTTTGCCGTTACAGACCCCTGGCGTTTTTTAAAAATCCAACTAGTAGGGAATATTAATTTTCTCCCGTGTCCATCACACTTCCCCACTCTTCCTGTGGGCCCTCCCACTGATGCATTTTTCACACCATCCCCCAAAATAAAAGGTATTATTTCTTATAGCTATGATCAAATTTACTCTCAATCCTTCATTCTATTAAAACTTTAAAAGCTATTAAAACTTTATGTTCTAGGTGATGAGTTTACTGATGACACATGGGAAGATATTCTGCACCATGTCCACTCCTCTTCTATTTGTGCCAAACATGGTTTGATCCAATGCAAAATCCACTGCACTCACTGGACTAAATTCAGGCTTTCTAAGATCTATCCTGATTTCGACTCTGTTTGCGACAGGTGTCGGCAAGCTCCTGCTTCATTAATACATACGTTTAGGGCCTGCTCTTCTCTACATAACTGTTGGTCTGCCATCTTTGATACCATATCTAAAGTATTACAAGTGCCTTTTGCTCCTACTGCCATAACATCATTATTTGAGGTAATATCTGGTACCATAACATCACCAAAATACACATCTGACTTTTTGGGTTTGTTGGCAAGAAGATTGATTTTCATTCTGTGGGAGTCGCCCACTCATCCCTCTCATTGTGTGTGGATTAAAGATGTTTTACACTAGTAAATTGGAGAAGATAAAATATACCCTACGGGGTTCTTCTGACAAATTCTACCGAATGTGGCAACCTTTCTTTACCTATGTAGAGACACTGCAATTTCCCTCTACAGTAAACTGCCTACCTAAACTTTGTATTTAATTGAACCACCTTTTTGTGAGTGTTTAATATTAGCCTGTCTTATTATAGTTTCTCTTCTTTTTGAAGGCTAGCCATTTTTTTTTGTGCACTTTGTTGTTCCTAATGCATGTTTCGTTATGAAAGTATTACAGTACTTAAGTATTTCATATTTTCGTATGGGCGTATACATTCCTACCTCATTCAAAAAGCATGTTCCCATGGTATAGCGAATGTGTAAAAACACGTGCAATGTACTGTATTTCAAGCATTGTTAACTGTAACTGAAAGAAAATACCAGTAAAAAGAGTTACAAAAAAAAAAAAAAATCTTGAACGTCATTGATCACTTGCGCTACTTACTTTTAATGTAATCTCAACCACAATCCAGGTCATTTAGTTGTGCTGATAGATGAAGTATAGTGATAAAACATTAAGTTGTTGTATAAATAAAATATATGACATTGTATCCCATTTTAACTTTGTTGTGCTTTTAAAATGATTGAAAGTGCAGTGATAACACATTTAGATGAACACTAAACCAAAAAGCTGACATCGTTTTTCCATTGGAATTTGGTTCTGCTTTTAGATGCTTGAAAGCATAGTGATACCACATTGGGAACTCAACAAACTTCTGGTTGTCTTTTTGGAGTGGTTGAATAAAAGGTTGAAATCTCATTGATCAACGTCTCAACCAAAAATGACCCATATTTCCACGTTGAAATGACATGGTGAGCCCAGTGGGTTCTTTCTTAATCTTTTGTAAAATGGTTCTTCATTTCGGTTCTTCGCTGCTTTTTGAATTATGATTTTTGGACAGAACAGCCTACCTGTCCCCCACTTACACCTCACACAAATCTCGAATCTCTCAGTAGTGTTTCCAGTCCAGCTGCACACATCCGCTGGTAGATTATTATAAAGTGCACGAACCAACGCCCTAGCAATGACTAACTCTCCCGCACTCCTTAGAGCCAACTGATGATTCATATGGAAGTTGCCCAGCCGGATGGGATGGTAACCAAGCAGAGGAGAGGTTGCCAGTGGAGGTAGGCATGGCTGATCATAAGGAAGTGACTCACAAAATGGTAATCCATTTAAAAAAATGTTGGAAATGTACTTAACAGGTCAATCTGTATGATTCTGGTCACTCAGAAGAGCTGGTAGGCTACAACATTGCTAAGAATAGCAGACAGTTATTTTATTACCTGGCTGACGAACGATCCACGTGACTACACAGGACGATTTTGAGAGCTGGTGACAGCAGACTAACAGTTATGTGCATGTGGCTTATAATATGCTATTATTACAGTATAGGACTCCCTTTCCAAACCACACCTTTGACTGAACTCTGTACAGCCTCCTTAACATGTCTATGTCAGATCACAAACTGTGCAGGTGGACTAAATCACTCCAACCAGGGTTGTGTTCAGGAGGCACCAAACGGAAGAAAAGGGTATGAAACAGGGAGATACGCTTTTCCTATTGGACAAGTTCAAATAGTGTTTTTGTTGGCCCTAATGAACATGACTCAGGAGAGCCTTGTGGTTCTACCGTTTGAGAACCCTCTGGGTTCTCCTCCAGAGAACAGAGCAGCTACATGACAGTACAATAGGTGGCACTGCATTCCCAGACAGGAACATCACCAGGGCTCCTTAACTAAGAATATAGCCATAATGATAGTAGGTAAATGTGCATGGCACAAATGTGTATCACTCAACATCCTAACACACAAAATAAAAGCAAACGTATGTGTTTCACAGTATTTTTTATCTATTTAATATGTACATTTTAAATGTACACTATTAGTGTTAGATGCACAGCCACTGATGTAAACTGCAAAAATCTTCTCTGGTGAATAAAATCAACAAAATAATTTTACCTCTTCATACCACTAGGGGGTCTGTGTGCTGGTAAAAAGGCAACGGAGTCTTTGTAGTGTTTGGCCTCCCAAACCATTTACAGTTTAACAATCACTTTGACACTAATTTCAGAAACTTGGCCATTTTTCAAAACTCTAGACCCAAAACGGTCATCACTTGTAAGACAGGCTGTCCAATGTTCAAAACATTGCAATGTGCATTCATATCGTTAAAAGAAACCATTGAGCTTGCAGAATCATTGGTTCAAATAACTAATTTATCATGAAATACCATAGGACCATTCATTTATATCACCCACACACAAGATACCTGTCACGCACGTGAGGAGAGACGGACCAAGGCGCAGCGGATGTAGAGTTCCACATATTTATTATAAAGTGAAACTTTTAAAAAACAAAACAATAAATCAATAAACTAACAACGAAACGTGACTACGTGATGCACAAAACACAAAATAATATCCCACAAACACAGGTGGGAACAATAACTACTTAAATATGATCCCCAATAAGAAACAACGATTACCAGCTGCCTCTAATTGGGAATCATACAAATCACCAACATAGAAATAATAAACTAGAACCCCATATAGAAAAAATAAACTACAATACCCCTCAGTCACACCCTGGCCTACTACACCATAGAGAAACAAAGGCTCTCTATGGTCATGGCGTGACAATACCGATAGTTTCACTGTGTAGTTGTTCGTACAATCATTAAATATTGTAGTACAAAATATGTGATACATGTTTCATTATGCTACTACACGTAAATACATCACTGTAAAATAACTAGTAGAGAGAATACTACAGACACAGTGGAATCATTGAACAAAATATGAAATTTATTGATGAAATACAATAAAATCACAACATAGGTTTCTTTGAATCAAAGCAAAAATAATTAGCTACAAAAAAAGAAAAAAACAGTTAAAGGTCAACTGCAGTGTTCCTCACGTGGCTTACTGTAAAACATCACTGCAGTGTTCCTCACCTGGCTTACTGTAAAACATCACTGCAGTGTTCCTCACGTGGCTTACTGTAAAACATCACTGCAGTGTTCCTCACCTGGCTTACTGTAAAACATCACTGCAGTGTTCCTCACGTGGCTTACTGTAAAACATCACTGCAGTGTTCCTCACGTGGCTTACTGTAAAACATCACTGCAGTGTTCCTCACCTGGCTTACTGTAAAACATCACTGCAGTGTTCCTCTCCTGGCTTACTGTAAAACATAACTGCAGTGTTCCTCACCTGGCTTACTGTAAAAAGCAAAACAAAAGATGGATTACTGTACTTCTATATTTCCATCAACCCTGTCTTGTGGATTTAGCCACAGGTTCTCATCCCCATCACAAAGGATGTATTCATTAGACAAACATCTTGGGAAGAATCTTTGACCATGGCGAATCCAGGCCTGACACTGGTCTGATGTCATTGCATGCGTCATCCATGGCCTGGAGAAGCGTGGCTTGTTCGTGAGGGCGCCTATCATATACCTTCCACCTCCATGTGGAGAGAAATTCCTCAATCCGGTTAAGGAAAGGAGAGTATGGGGGTAAGCACAGGGTGGTAAATTGTGGATGGGCCTGAAACCATGCTTGCACCATTCGAGCATGGTGGAACCTGACATTATCCCACACAATGACATAGGTCATGCCATCAGCTCTACAGACCTGATTTAGCTCATCAAGGACAGTTACATTCGAACAGCGAATCATGTGGCTGCCTGCAACTCAATATATAGAGTATATAGAGTAGAGAGCTTTAGATGTTGTTCGACCAAACATTAGAACGGGCAAGATGCGTAATCCAAGCAACTTTGACCGTGGTATGATTGTTGATGCCACACATGGTGATTCCAGCATCTCAGAAACAGCTGCCTTCCTCTGATTTTTACGCACTGCAGTCTCTAGAGTTTACAGAGAATGGTGCGATAAAGAAAACACATTCAGTGAGTGGCAGTTCTGTGGGCAAAACCACCTTGTTAATGAGAGAGGTCAGAAGAGAATGTCCATACTAATTCAAGCTAACAGAAAGTCCACAAACACTCAAATAACAGCTGGTGTGCAGAAGGGCATCTCTTAACATACAACACTGTGAATAATTCAGGCTGTTGTGGAGGCAAAAGGGGGTCCTACCCAGTACTAGATAGGTGTACCTACTAAAGTGGCCGGTAAGTGTACAGTAATGTCAAATCTGAAAACCTGGTTTGGAAAGTGGTACATGGGACCATAGAAACAGTGTCTGATAAAGAATGATGATGAAATATTACATCCATAGATAATGTAGTCTAATTGGTTCATGTTCCACGATAATTGGCGTCAATGGATCTCGTTATCTTGAAACTTTCATGATCTAAACATGGAATATTGTTCATCAGTTTCCGTATGCATTAAGAGTAACACAACAGTTACTTATTATTTTCAGTTACTTATAGTTATCATTTTGAGCAGTTGTATCAATTGATAGTTAGATCATTGTAATGAAATGAATAGACAGTCATCTCATATGTAATGTGTGAATTGCATTTTTAAATGATAATAGTTTGATGTTAAGTTGTGTCATTTTGAACAGGTGATTTTAGTTCAATGAACAAATGATCTTAGCTTTATGTGTATTGTATCCAAGCAATTGGAAAAAGCGTTAGAGTTTTGAAAAATTTGCATTTTGATCATTGGTTGTGAGTTTTGTGTCTAGAGTTTTGAAAAATGACATCAATGTTCCCAAAATTAGTGCCAAAGTGATTGTAAAAAACTGTAAGTGTTAACTTAACGTTAGATCTAACCCCCCTCTGCTTTGTCCTCCAATATGAAGTCACTGTAATTTTTAGGAGAACCAGCCAGACAGAACAGAATGGCTGTGGAGTTTCACTGAAGAAAGGTTTTCATCTTCCCTCTCCTACCTGATTTTCCCTTGCTGCACATACCAATTACTGAGTCTGTCTTCTGAAGACAACAGAGAGAGACACCGTGTGTGTGTGTGTGTGTGTGTGTGTGTGTGTGTGTGTGTGTGTGTGTGTGTGTGTGTGTGTGTGTGTGTGTGTGTGTGTGTGTGTGTGTGTGTGTGTGTGTGTGTGTGTGTGTGTGTGTGTGTGTGTGAGTGTGTTTGCAACAGCACACTGTCATGTCATGTTTAATGTCTCTCCATCTATAATGACTTGTTCCGTATGCTTCTGTGTGCTTCACTAACCACAAGTTTTCTCTATATTTTCTTTTTTCAAGTTTTATTTCTTCCTATTACCTATTTTCATGGTATTGCTAATTATATATTTTATGCAAGTACATTTGCAAGTCTGAATTGTTTTGAGACTGATAGACACTCTGGTGTAATATGAACAACAAGTATTAGACTTACTCTGGTTCTTTATTGTCCAATACCAAGTTTGGACAGTAGTCCTTGCATCAATAACTCCTTCTATGAATTTGAGAGTGGTTACATTCCTCTTGTCCCACCCCTCAGCTTTATAAAAAAATAAAAAATAAAAAAAAACAATTACAGGTTGTCCCTTTAAAGTTAGAGTCCTTGATTGAAACAATAACAAAGCCTCAACCCACCTCTGTTTTGGTAAAAAAAGCTGAGGGATGGACCTGGAGAAATGTAACCACTCTCAAATTCATAGGCAGAGCTGTGGATACAAGGACTTACCATCCATGTTTTCAAAATAGCAGTTTTAACCATGTTTTGAGGCTATACAGTGTTTGTTTACGTTTACATTACTTACAAACATTGGAGTAGAACAAGCTTATATTGTTGGTTAAGATGAGGTATAATAGTTGCTCATGAGGCATTTATAAGTTATATTTTTCAAGAAACAATGGGGTTATGTCATTAATTTAGAAGTTCACAAATGGATGTAGCAACCAAGGATTCAAGCTTTAAAATTGGTTGGGGATATAGGGATAATTCTCCTCAACAATGACAAAGCTAAAAATGATTGTAAAATAAACAGATACTTCTTCCTTGCACTTTAGACAGACTACTTATAACACATTAGTGATCCAAGATGGCGTAGCAGTCAGACGTCTTTGTCCTGTGGTGTCCCTTGTATATATCGTTTTACATCTTTTTCGTCGCATATCCTTTCAAATATTTTGCTAAACCGCAACATCTAAATACTCTCCTGCAATCCACCTCACCCAATGTAGCGTGGATCTGCTTTTTTTCCTAAAGTATTTATATTTACTTCGGATCCGGAATCCCTCAACTAAAGCTAGCCAGCTAACTACCAGCTATCAGTCAGCAAACCATTGCCAGCGGTCATCAGCTAACCTTCAGCTCGGAAAGCTCTCGTCAGTTCGAACAATGTGACTCTAACCAGAGCATAACGGACCTGTTATTTTTATCCCCGGATTCCTACCGCAAACTGAACATTTTCATCTGGATCTTCACAACTAGCTAACCGCAATCCCAGATGACGACTCCTGGGATTGCGTTTCCATCCCAGAGCAAGCACCAATTAGCTAGAAGCTCGCCCGGCCAGGGCTCCTGTGCTACCACCGAAGCAACCTCCTGGGCTACAATATCCGGACCCCTTCTACAGCCGGTACGGGGCATGGAACCCCGCTGATCCCCTAAAACTGGAATACCGACATAATCTGCCCGAGGACTCAAACAGGCCCCTCAGGCGCGACGCCCTCTGAAGGCCCATTATGCTAACCAGCTAGGCCTGCTAGCTACCTAGAGCTACTTGGAACCCTACTAATTCCACGACTGGTCTATCGACGTCACCGCACGAAGAGGCAAAAACAGACTCACCCCCATCGCGATGTCCCCCAAAGGCTAACTTGCTAGCCCCTGCTATCTGCTTGCTTGCTAACCCGGTCTGCTAACTCTTGCTATCTGCTTGCTTGCTAACCCGGTCTGCTAACTCTTGCTAACTGCTTGCTTGCTAACCCGGTCTGCTAACTGCTTGCTAACCCAGCCTGCTAACTGCTAGCTTGCCCCGGTCTACAAACTGCTAGCTGCCGGCTCCGGCCTTCTAACTGCTAGCTTACCTGCCCGGTCTGTAACTGCTAGCCCATGCTAACTGCTTGCTTGCTAACCCGGCCTGCTAACTGCTAGCTTGCCCCGGTGTAATAGCTGCTAGCTTGTTTAGCCCTGGCCTACTAACTGTTAGCTTGTTAGCCTGCTAACTGTCTGAATCGCCATGTCCCCAGCCAGCCCAACCACTCACCGGACCCATATGTTCACTTGGCTACGCATGCCTCTCTCTAATATCAATATGCCTTGTCCATTACTGTCCTGGTTAGTGATTACTGTCTTATTTCACTGTAGAGTTTCTAGCCCTGCTCAATATGCCTTAACCAACCATGTTGTTCCACCTCCTACATATGCGATGACATCACCTGGTTTAATCATCTCTAGAGACTATATCTCTCTCTTCATTACTCAATGCCTAGGTTTACCTCCAATGTACTCACATCCTACCTTACCTTTGTCTGTACACTATGCCTTGAATCTATGCTATCGTGCCCAGAAACCTGCTCCTTTCACTCTCTGTTCTGAACGTGCTAGACAGCCAGTTCGTATAGTCTTTAGCCGTACCCTTATCCTACTTCTCCTCTGTTCCTCTGGTGATGTGGAGGTTAATCCAGGTCCTGCAGTGCCTAGCTCCACTCCCACCCCCTTAGGTGCTCTCATTTGTTGACTTCTGTAAACGTAAAAGCCTTGGTTTCATGCCTGTTAACATTAGAAGCCAACTCCCTAAGTTTGTTTTACTCACTGCTTTAATACACTCTGCCAACCCAGATGTCTTAGCCGTGTCTGAATCCTGGCTTAGGAAAACCACCAAAAACCCTGAAATCTCCATTGCTAACTATAACATTTTCCACCAAGATAAAACTGCCAAATGGGGCGGTGTTGCAATCTACTGCAAAGATAGCCTGCAGAGTTCTGTCCTACTATCCAGGTCTGTCCCCAAACAATTTGAGCTTCTACTTCTAAAAATTCACCTTTCCAGAAACAAGTCTCTCACTGTTGCCGCTTGCTATAGACCTCCCTCTGCCCCCAGCTGTGCCATCGATATCATATGTGAATTGATTGCCCCCCATCTATCTTCTGAGCTCGTGCTACTAGGTGACCTAAACTGGGACATGCTTAACACCCCGGCCATCCTACAAACTAAGCTTGATGCCCTCAATCTCACACAAATGATCAATGAACCTACCAGGTACATCCCCAAATCAGTAAACATGGGAACCCTCATAGATGTCATCCTAACTAATTCACCCTCCAAATACACCTCTGCTGTTTTCAATCAAGATCTTAGCGATCACTGCCTCATTGCCTGCATCCTTAATGGGTCTGCGACCAAACGACCACCCCTCATCACTGTCAAACGCTCCCTGAAACACTTCTGCGAGCAGGCCTTTCTAATCGACCTGGCCGGGGTATCCTGGAATGACATTGACCTCATCCCGTCAGTAGATGATGCCTGGCTATTCTTTAAAAGTGCCTTCCTCACCATCTAAAATAAGCATGCCCCTCTCAAAAAATGTAGAACTAGGAATAGATATAGTCCTTGGTTCACTCCAGACCTGTCTGCCCTTGACCAGCACAAAAACATCTTGTGGCGTTCTGCATTAGCATCGATTAGCCCCTGTGACATGCAACTTTTCAGGGAAGTTAGGAACAAATATACACAGGCAGTTAGAAAAGCTAAGGCAATCTTTTTCAAACAGAAATTTGCATCCTGTAGTACAAACTCAAAAAAGTTCTGGGACACTGTAAAGTCCATGGAGAATAAGAGCACCTCCTCCCAGCTGCCCACTGCTCTGAGGCTAGGAAACACTGTCACCACCGATAAATCCACTATAATTGAGAATTTCAATAAGCATTTCTCTACGGCTGGCCATGCTTTCCACATGGCTACCCCTACCCTGGTCAACTGCCCGGCACCCTCCACAGAAACCCTCCAAAGCCCCCACCATTTCTCCTTTACCCAAATCCAGATAGCTGATGTTCTGAAAGAGCTGCAAAATCTGGACCCCTAAAAAATCAGCCGGGCTAGACAATCTGGACCCTCTCTTATCTGCCGAAATTGTTGCAACCCCTATTACTAGCCTGTTCAACCTCTCTTTCGTATCGTCTGAGATTCCCAAAGATTGGAAAGCTGCCGCGGTCATCTCCCTCTTCAAAGGGGGTGACACTCTAGACCCAAACTGCTACAGACCTATATCTATCCTACCCTGTCTTTCTAAGGTCTTCGAAAGCCAAGTTAACAAACAGATTACTGACCACTTCGAATCCCACCATACCTTCTCCGCTATGCAATCTGGTTTCAGAGCTGGTCATGGGTGCACCTCAGCCACACTCAAGGTTCTAAACGACATCATAACCGCCATCGATAAGAGACATTACTGTGCAGCCGTATTCATCGACCTGGCCAAGGCTTTCGACTTTGTCAATCACAACATTCTTATTGGCAGACTCGACAGCCTTGGTTTCTCAAATGATTGCCTTGCCTGATTTACCAACTACTTCTCTGATAGAGTTCAGTGTGTCAAATCGGATGGCTTGTTGTCCGGACCTCTGAACGTGCTCTATGGGTGTGCCACAGGGTTCAATTCTCGGGCCGACTCTCTTTTCTGTATACATCAATGATGTTGCTGCTGGTGATTCTCTGATCCACCTCTACGCAGACGACACCATTCTGTATACTTCTGGCCCCTCCTTGGACACTGTGTTAACTAACCTCCAGACGAGCTTCAATGCCATACAACTCTCCTTCCGTGGCCTCCAACTGCTCTTAAACGCAAGTAAAACTAAGTGCTATTCAATCGATCACTGCCCGCACCTGCTTGCCTGTCCAGCATCACTACTCTGGACGGCTCTGACTTAGAATACGTGGACAACTACAAATACCTGGGTGTCTGGTTAGACTGTAAACTCTCCTTCCAGACTCACATTAAGCATCTCCAATCCAAAATTAAATCTAGAATCGGCTTCCTATATCGCAACAAAGCATCCTTCACTCATGCTGCCAAACATACCCTCGTAAAACTGACCATCCTACCGATCCTCGACTTTGGTGATGTCATCTATAAAATAGCCTCCAACACTCTACTCAGCAAACTGGATGCAGTCTATCACAGTGCCATCCGTTTTGTCACCAAAGCCCCATACACTACCCACCATTGCGACCTGTACGCTCTCGTTGGTTGTCCCTCGCTTCATACTCGTCGCCAAACCCACTGGCTACAGGTTATCTACAAGTCTCTGCTAGGTACAGCTCCGCCTTATCTCAGCTCACTGATCACCATAGCAGCACCCACTCGTAGCACGCGCTCCAAAGCCAATTCTGGTCACCTCCAAAGCCAATTCCTCCTTTGGTCGTCTTTCCTTCCAGTTCGCTTCTGCCCATGACTGGAACAAATTGCAAAAATCTCTGAAGCTGGAGACTCACATCTCCCTCACTAGCTTTAAGCACCAGCTGTCAGAGCAGCTTACAGATCACTGCACCTGTACATAGCCCATCTATCTACCTACCTCACCCCCATACTGGTATCTATTTATTTATTTATTTTGCTCCTTTGCACCAGAGTATCTCTACCTGCACATTCATCTTCTGCCGATCTACCATTCCAGTGTTTAATTGCTATATTGTAATTACTTCGCCACCATGGCCTATTTATTTCCTTAACTTACCTCATTTGCACTCACTGTATATAGACTTTTTGTTTTCTTTTGTTCTACTGTATTATTGACTGTATGTTTTGTTTATTCCATGTGTAACTCTGTGTTGTTGTATGTGTCGAATTGCTACGCTTTATCTTGGCCTGGTCGCAGTTGCAAATGAGAACTTGTTCTCAACTAGCCTACCTGGTTAAATAAAGGTGAAATAAATAAAGAAAAAGTATCAATAACGTTAACAATCTTGCAGCACACCTCCAAGTCCAGAGTCTGCTTCAGAATAATGAATGCGTGGTGACATCACACACTGCCCACTTCAAAACACATTCCTTGATGAAAAACATGTCACAGAGCCTGAGAAAGGTCTCTAATTAGCTGTAAAACATTTTTGGGGAAAACAGATGAAAGTCACACACACACACACGCACGAGAACGTGCGTACACACACAATGTCCCGGACCGGGAAAGACAAAATCATACACAAACACATACAAACACACACACTCAAAGGCACAAACACACACACACTGCAGTTAAAGGCAGTGGTGTAAAGTACCTAAGTAAAAATACTTTAAAGTACTACTTAAGTAGTTATTTAGGGTATATGTATTTTACTTTACTATTTATATTTTGGACAACTTTTACTTTTGCTTCACTATATTCCCTAAAGAAAATCATGTACTTTTTACTCCATACATTTTCCCTGACACCCAAAAGTACTCGTTACATTTTGAATGCTTAGCAGGACAGGAAAATGGTCCAATTCATGCACTTATCAAGAGAACACCTCGTACTGCCTCTGATCACTAAACACACGTGCTTAGTTTGTAAATGATGTCTGAGTGTTGGAGTGTGCCCCTGGCTATCCATAAAATTAAAATAAATCAAATGGTGCTGTCTGGTTTGCTTAACATAAGGAATCAAAATGTATTTATACTTTTACTTTTGATAGTTAAACATATTTTAGCAATTACATTTACTTTTGATACTTAAGTACTTTAAGACTTTTACTCAAGTAGCATTTTACTGGGTGACTTTCACTTTTACTTGAGTCATTTTCTATGACAATTTGGTACTTTTTCCACCACTGGTTAAAGGTGACAATTAAATGGTACTATTATTGAAGGTCATTTTTTCAGAGGAGGAGGAGGAGGCAGAATGAGATGCAATGTGTGTGTGTGTGTTAATAAATGTAGTAGTGTTGGATTTCAGTGCTGAATTTGTATGAGTCCAGGCCCAAAGACAGGAGTGTCTGGATAAATCATGCAACAGTACAGACAGACTGTCTCAGATCTGACAGAGCAGTGGGAAGATTGTGTCTGTCCACAGAGAGTAGAGGGGATGGAGGGCACTTTCTCTCTCTCTCGTGCTCTTTCTTTCTTTCTCTGTCTCACTCTCTCTCACACATTATCTCTCTTTCGGGTAGAATTTGACAGAAAACAACAAAAACCACAACACCAACAATGACACAACTGTCATACAAATGACTGAACAACGACTGGCACTGTGCTTTTCTGGTCTTATTTGTTTGATTGTGTGTATGATGCCCGAGGGGATGGAGGGCACATTATGTCTGAAATTAGGTGTGAGTTTCATTGGCTTTATTGGCATGGGAAACATATGTTTACATTGCCAAAGTAAGTGAAATAGATAATAAACAAAAGTGAAATAAACAATAAAAAATTAACAGTAAACATTACACTCACAAAAGTTCCAAAGGAGTAGAGACATTTCAATATATTATGTCTATATACAGTGATGCTGTCACCGTCTGCTCCCACTCCTCCTCTCCGGTGCTTGGCATTGCCGGTCTACTAACCACCTGTCTACTAACCACCTGTCCTGGCAAACCATAATTTCTCACACCTGGCAACCTTCATTACGCACACCTGCGCCTCATCATTAGGCAAACCTGGACTTCATCACTTCCCTGATTACTCCCCCTTTATCTAGCACTCCCTTGTTATCACTCCCCCTTTATCTAGCACTCCCTTGTTATCAGGCAGCATCATTTCTGTGTTCATGTTCAGACACTAATCTTATTTGTGTATTCACTCTATGTGTGGGCGGCAGGTAGCCTAGCGTTTAGAGTGTTGGGCCAGTAACCGAAAGGTTGATGAATCGAATCCCTGAGCTGACAGATTAAAAATCTGTTGTTCTGAACGAGGCAATTAACCCACTGTTCCCTGGTAGGCTGTCATTGTAAATAATAATTTGTTCTTAACTAACTTACCTAGTTAAATGTTTTATTAAACTCACCGACCGCAACTGACTCCCTGCATCTTTGTTACAGTTGCAACGATGTGCAAAGGGTAATAAATATGGGTTGTATTTACAATGGTGATTGTTCTTCACTGGTTGCCCTTTTTCTTGTGGCATCAGGTCACACGTGTTGCTGGTGTAATGGAACACTGTGGTATTTCACCCAATGGGAATTTATCAAAACTGTATTTATTTTTTGTGTAATCTGAGGAAAATGTGTATCTCTATGGTCATACATTTGGCAGGAGGTTAGGAAATGCAGCTCAGGTTTCACCTAATTTTGTGGGCAGTGTGCACATAGCCTGTCTTCTCTTTAGAGCCAGGTCTCGCAATAGCATGGCTATGCTCCCTGAGTCTGTACATAGTCAAATATTTCCTTAATTTTGGGTCAGGTAGTCTACCATTGTGTACTTTCTGTTTAGGGCCAAGGCCAGCATCCCAGAGTCGCCTCTTCACTGTTGATGTTAAGACTGGTGTTTTGCGGGTACTATTTAATGAAGCTGCCAGTTGAGGACTTGTGAGGTGTCTGTTTCTCAAACTAGACACTCTAATGTACTTACTTGTTCAGTTGTGCACTGGGGCATCCCACTCCTCTTTCTATTCTGGTTAGAGCCAGTTTGCTCTGTTTTGTGAAGGGAGTAGTACACAGTGTTGTATGAGATCTTCAGTTTCTTGGCAATTTCTCGCATGGAATAGCCTACATTTCTCAGAACAAGAATAGACTGACGAGTTTCAGAAGAAAGTTATTTGTTTCTGGCCGTTTTGAGCCTGTAATCGAACCCACAAATGCTGATGCTCCAGATACTCAACTAAAGAATGACAGTTTTATTGCTTCTTTAATCAGAACAACAGTTTTCAGCTGTGCTAACATCATTGCAAAAAGGGTTTTCTAATGATCAATTCGCCTTTTAAAATTATAAACTTGGATTAGCTAACACAACGTGCATGTCAAGGGGTGTGTAACTGGTGGCATGGAAGTCAAACGCAGGAGAGCAGAACTTGGAAAATAGCCGGAGCCATTTCATGTACATAACTACCGGCATACAAAAGTAACGAAACACATGGGCACAAAAACCCGTATCGCAACAGTCAAATAAAGCACACATACTTACAATAAACAATTCCCGACAAGGACATGGGGGAAACAGAGGGAACATAGGCAACATGTAATTAGGGAATTGAAACCAGGTGAGTGGAACAACCAGACAAAACAAATGGAACATGAAAAATAGATCGATGATGGCTAGAAGACCGGTGACGTCGACCGCCGAACACCGCCCGAACAAGTAGAGGAACCAACTTCGGAAGAAGTTGTGACAGTGCCATTGGAACACAGGAGTGATGGTGGCTGATAATGGGCTTCTGTCCCCCTATGTAGATATTCCATTAAAAATCAACTGTTTCCAGCTCCAATAGTCATTTGCAACATTAACAATGTCTACACTGTGTTTCTGATCAATTTGATGGTATTTTAAAACCTGTTACGGATCATGCGAATTCTCGCAGCTTTTCGCAACTTTTTGTTAAAAATCGCGCAACATTTCAATGTCCTGCTACTCATGCCAGGAATATAGTATATGCATATGATAAGTATGTGTGTATAGAAAACACTCTGAAGTTTCTAAAACTGGTTAAATCATGTCTGTGGCTATAACAGAACGTGTTCAGGAGTAAAAATCCCAGGGAAAACTGTTCACCAAAAACACAAAAAAAATATTCATCCGCCAGTCTTTGCATTGTCTAAGGCGATAGAAAATAGATGAGGTTCCGTTTACAACGCCTACAGCTTCCACACGATGTCGCCAATACTGGCATTTCGTTGCAAGTTTATCCTTGGTGGGATAACGTATAGGCACTTCCTGTCTTGGGGTGCACCCAGGAAATTATGAAAGTGAAAAAAATGGACGATGATTTCAAGACTTGCTGCTATCGAATACAGATCACCCCGTGATCAATTTGATCGATTATTAACGTTTATTAATACCTAAAGTTGGTTTACAAAAGTAGTTTGAAGTGATTTGTAAAAGTTTATAGGCAACTTTTTTAATTTTAAAAAGTGACGTTGCGTCTTGTAAAGTTGAATTTTCCTTGGATCAGACGGCCGTCATAAATGGACATTTTGGGCATACTTTGACGGATTTAATCGGGAAAAAGACCCAATTGTGATGTTTATGGGACATATAGGAGTGCCAACAAAGAAGCTCGTCAAAGGTAATAAATGTTTTATATTTTATTTCTGCGTTTTGTGTAGCGCCGGCTACCGCAAAATCTTTTGTTTAGGTCTCGTTCAGGTATTTTGGGGGGGTGCATGCTATCAGATAATAGCTTCTCATGCTTTCGCCGAAAAGCATTTTACAAATCTGACATGTTGGCTAGATTCACAACGAGTGTAGCTTTAATTGAGTACCTTGCATGTGTGTTTTAATGAAAGTTTGAGTTTTATCGAGTACTACGAGTGGCGCTCTGAAATTTCCGCTGACTTTGGTTCCTGTACAGGAACCACAATACGTAAGAGGTTTAACGGACTGACATTTTTAAAAAACAAGGACATTTCTAAGTGACCCCAAACTTTTGAACGGTAGTTTATGTATAGTTTTTTGTGTGCTCTAGGTGTCTAGATGGAATTTGTATTTGTGGTCCTGACATCTGGACCTTTTTTGGAACACCATTATTTTTTTCTTCTTGAGATTTACTGTCAGGGTCCAGGTCTGACAGAATCTGTGCAAAAGATCTAGGTGCTTCTGTAGGCCCTCCTTGGTTGGGGACAGAAGCACCAGATCATCAGCAAACAGCAGACATTTGACTTCAGATTCTAGTAGGATGAGGCCGGGTGCTGCAGACTATTCTAGTGCCCTTGCCAATTCGTTGATAGATATGTTGAAGAGAGTGGGGCTCAAGCTGCATCCCTGTCTTACCCCACGGCCCTGTGGAAAGAAATGTGAGTGTTTTTTTTGCCGATTTTATCCGCACACTTGTTTGTGTACATACATTTTATAATGTTGTATGTTTTCCCCCCAACACCGCTTTCCATCAATTTGTATAGTAGACAATCATGCCAAATTGAGTCAAAAGATTTTTTGAAATCAACAAGCATGTTTTGGCTTGTTTGTTTGTCAATTAGGGTGTGCAGGGTGAATACGTGGTCTGTCGTACGGTAATTTGATTAAAAGCCAATTTGACATTTTCTCAGTACATTGTTTTCACTGAAGAAATGTACAAGTCTGTTGTTGATGATAATGGAGAGGATTTTCCCAAGGTTTCTGTTGAGGCATATCCCACAGTAGTTATTGGGGTCAAACTTGTCTCCACTTTTGTGGAGTAGGATGATCAGTTCTTGGTTCCAAATATTGGGGAAGATGCCAGAGCTGAGGATGATGTAAAATAGTTTAAGTATAGCCAATTGAAATTTGTTGTCTGTATATTGTATCATTTCATTTAGGATACCATCAACATCACAGGCCTTTTTGCGTTGGAGAGTTTGTATTTTGTCCTGTAGTTCATTCAATGTAATTGGAGAATCCAGTGGGTTCTGGTAGTCTTTAATAGTTGATTCTAAGATTTGTATTTGGTCATGTATATGTTTTTGATCTTTGTTCTTTGTTATAGAGCCAAAAATATTGGAGAAGTGGTTTGGCCATGCATCTCCAGTTTGGATAGATAACTCTTTGTGTTGTTATTTGTTTAGTGTGTTCCAATTGTCCCAGAAGTGATTAGATTCTATGGATTCTTCAATTACATTGAGCTGATTTCTGACGTGCTGTTCCTTCTTTTTCCGTAGCGTATTTCTGTAGGCTCAGATTTTCTGGGTCTCTATGTTTTTGGTTGGATAGGTTTCTCAATTACTTTTTTTGCATTCTTCATTAAACCACTTGTCATTGCTATTAATTTTCTAAGGTTGTCTGTTTTTCAAATATTCTGTTTAGGTTTGCTACAGCCAAATGTACACCTTCACTACTAAAGTGAAACGTTTTGTTCTTGAAGTTGTCTAAAAGGGATTACATTTTCTTTAGGCCAAAAGCAGATGACCTCAGACCTTGTATATTCCAGGATGAGATTGTAAAAGCTTTGTGTCCCATAGTGTCTAGTGTTGTTTTTATGTGGTTTAGGCTCGGACCATTACAGTAGTTGTGAGCAGAGAATGTTGAGCTTCTGATACATACCTCTTAGGTTGCAGGATGGGGCTTGGGCGGGTGTATTAGTACAGGTTGGGCCCATTGCTCTGCTCACGGAGTGGTCATAAGTGTGAATGTTATGTTGAGGTCCTTGCTGCAAGGGTGGGGGGCATGGGGGGGCTGAAGGGTTTGTTTGGGGAGGGGTAGACTGGTTGGGGAGGGGATGTGGTTGGTGGTGCTGTGGTCTGGGTCTATGGTTTGTTGTGGATCCTCTTGGTGCAGGTCCTCCGGGGGAGTCTCGCAGTTCTGGGAGGGTGTCTCGCTGTTGCTCCTTTGTGAGGTGCTGGGGCTGCGGTTGAGGGTGATGTTCTTCAGGGTCCTGGAAAAGGAGGGGCCTGCTGCCTTGTAGAGCTGAACCTGGTCATAAAGGCTGTTGAAGTCCAAGGTGGAGTGGTGGGCCAGGTAAACATTTGGTTTTGAGGCACAGTCATGGGAAATGCTTGAATTTACCTGCTGTATGGTGGCAGGGTGAAAGTATTTTCATGGTAGCAGGGTGGAGATAACCACTTGAGCGTTGGAGAAAGTGGAAGAGACTTTTTCAATCACTCCCTTGAGTGCTGTGGCTACCCTTTCCTGATGGGCTGTAAGGTCATTTGTGCCTGTGTGTATTATGATGTGGCTGTGGGACCCTAGTCGGTCCTCTGACAGCAGCTCCAAACGCAAGCCAGATGTTTGGACACCAGAGTTTAGCTACTTGGGGTTTTGGAAAATGTTTCCTGTCATCAATGTATTTCCCATTTGAGTCAATGAGAAGGATCATTTAGGGATTTTGTGTGTCCTCAATGGGTGTGGGGGTGTTGTCAGCAGAGCTATCCGGTGGGCTGAAAGGGGGGGTGCCTGGAGGGGGAGTCTGTTGAGTTGGTGGATCCTACCTTCTCTGTCCTGTTGAAGTGGGCGGTTGGCTTCTCTTGGGGGGATGGCTAGCTCTTTCTCACCTCCTCTTGCAGTGCTCTTAGCTGGGCTGTGTGTTCCTCTGTTAGCTGTGCCATGTGTTCCTCTCTCTTTTCCTTAAGTTCTCTCACCTCAGACCGGAGTGCAGCCAGCTCTCTCAGAGAGCCATCTATCTCTACCTTCAGCCCTCTGGGTTCGTGTTGTGCTGGTCTGTTTGGTATGTCTGTGCTGTCTGGAGTGTGTGGACTAGCTCTCTGAGCTCTACCATGTCTCTCACCAGCTCTGTGAATTCCCTCTCAATGATGGAGGAGCCATGCAGTTGTGGGGCCTGGGTGTGTTCGGTCCTGCGGGGGTGACAATCCTCATCTGCAGGACAGTTTGAAGAGGTTTGATCAGACTCGCTAGCGGTGGGGTGGTTGTCACCAAGAAAAAAAAGCTTCTCCTGCCATGGTCTCGCTTTATTTTCTGTGGAAATCCTTTTGGATATGTATGAAGTGGCCCTGCACCACCATTCCATAGGTTGACAGAGGATGTCTGTGTCCATATTTTCCAGTATTCCGATTTCCCACCCTCCACCAATACCCTCTTTATTTTTAATTGTTTTACCCCTTTTGGTAGTTACAGTCTTGTCTCATTGCTGCAACTCCTGAATGTACTCGGGAGAGGCGAAGGTCGAGAGCCGTGCGTCCTCCGAAACACAACCCAACCGCACTGCTTCTTGACACAGTGCCCACTTAAACCGGAAGCCAGCCACACCAATGTGTCGGAGGAAACACCGTATACCTGGCGACCGTGTCAGCGTACACTGCGCCCGGCCCGCCACAGGGGTCGCTAGCGCGATGGGACAGGGACATTCCTGCCAGCCAAACCATCCTCTAAACTGGACGAGGCTGGGCCAATTGTGCGCCACCCCATGGGTATCCAGTCGCGGCCGGCTGCGACAGAGCCTGGACTCTAACCCAGAATCTCTAATGGCGATGCAGTGACCACTGCGCCAACTCGGGAGCCCCCCCCCCCCTCTTATACCCTCTTATAGCTGTGTGCCATGCCCAGGGATTGTCTATGTGGAAGATTCGGTTGATTACGTTCACATTTTTGTAGCAGTCAGCAAAAATGTCTCTGGATTGTCCATGGGGAGCTTCTCTTTGTATTCTTCCCGTGCCTTGTCATTTTTAATATCCACGTGGTACTGTACTGTAGTGACCTCTGCACAGTGGGAAGACATGGAGCAGTAGACCAAAGAGGCCTCTGCATTTGGGTAGGGGAGGAACCCTGCTGCAATTGTTGGGCTCAGGGGCTTCACAGCTATCACTTCAAACTTCAGTGCCAGTTAATGTTGCAGCCGGGTCTGTTCTTTCCTTGCAAGCTTGGTAGCCTTTTAACTTAGCATTCAGTATTTATAAAGTAAAATATCTAGAAATTGTTGTAATGTTATTTTATTTCTAGGCTTTTGAAGTAGCTTCAGACTGAACATTACTTACTCAGTTCCAGGTTGGATATTTGTTGTGCTTCTTTTGCTGGTTGCTGGTTTGTCAGAACGTTTGCTGGATAGTCCTTGGCTGAAAGAATCCTTGGTAATAAAAAGTAATATTAGTTTGCAAGTTAGGACACATCCCGATTTCCGGGATGTCTCCTGGTCCGACAAACAGCACTGTAGCTCTGCCATCTTCAATCGCAGATGCAGAAGGCCACCATAGGCAGATGTGGTGGATTGAGACTCATCCCATACAAAACTGATATCTCTAGCTTAAACAGTCTTGTGTGTGTGTATTAATTAGACTCAAGGGGGATTAATTAAAGCCTAACATAACATAATTACAGTGCCTTCAGCAAGTATTTATAACCCTTGACCTATTCCACATTTTGTTGTGTTACAGCCTGAATTCAAAATGGATTAGATATGGTTCTCACCCAACTACACACAATACCGCATAATGACAAAGTAAACAATGTTTCTAGAAATGTTTGCATATTTATTAAAAATAAAATACATATGTATCTCATTTACATATGTATTCACACACTGAGTCAATGCTTTGGAGAAGCAACTTTGACAGCAATTACAGCTGTGAGTCTTTAGGGTAAGTCTAAGAGCTTTACACACCTGAATCATGCAACAGTTTCCCATTACTATTTTTAAAATTCTTCAAGCTCTGTCAAATTGGTTGTTGATCATCGCTAGACAACCATTTTCATGTCTTGCCATGGGTCTTCAAGTAGATTCTGGAAAATTCCAGAAAATGTCATGGCTTTAGAAGCTTCTGATAAGCTAATTGACATCATTTGAGTCAATGTGGATGTGTTTCAAGGCCTCTTTGCTTGACATCATGGGAAAAATCAGTAGACCTTGTAGACCTCCACAAGTCTGGTTCATCCTTGGGAGCAATTTCCAAATGCCTGAAGGTACAACGTTCATCTGTACAAACAATAGTACACAAGTATAAACACCATGGGTGAAATAAATCGCTACTATTATTCTGACATTTCACATTCTTAAAATAAAGTGGTGATACTAACTGACCTAAGACATGGAAGTTGTCAGGACCCGGTTACGAACCCGGGTCTCCGGTGTGAGAAACAGTCACTTAGCAAACTAAGCCACGAATAGTCGGCAGAACCCAGAAGTTGAGGCAGACACAGCAGTACTTGAGACGGTGTTTTAATAAAGTACAAGGAAAGTTCTTCAGGCAAAAATATAAATCCACAACATCAAAAGTAATTCCAAGAGAACAAAGGTAATCCTCCAAGTCAAAAAGGTAAATCCACAAGGTGGTAGGTACAGCAGAAAAAGCCTCAAAAGATAATCAAAAATAAATAAGCAAGAACAAAAACAGAGTACCACAAGAGAGTCCAACTGGAGCAACAAATGTTCACAGCATCATTGGGGCTGGGTGCCAACATTCAAACACAGAGCAAAGAACTGAGGAAAACTAAGGGTTTAAATACAATCAAGGGAAACGAGGCACAGGTGCAAATAATAACTGGGAACAAGGGAAAACAAAAGGGTCAAAAAGCACAATGGGGGCATCTAGTGACCAAAACCGGAACAACCCTGGCCAAATCCTGACAGAATCCTACCCCTAGGAACGGCTCCTGACATTCCTACCAGCTTTCTCGGGGTGGAGGGCCCTGAACTGTCGAATGAGGTCAGGGTCCAGTATGTCTTTGGCAGGAACCCAGGAGCGCGCCTCGGGACTGTAGCCTTCCCAGTCCACCAGATACTGCCAGGACCGCTGCACCCTGCGGGAATCCAGTATCCGATGGACGGTATAAGCCGGCTGGCCTCCGATGACACGGGCGGAGGTCTGTCTGCCGGGACAAGGGGAGAAAAAAACAGGTTTTAATAAGGAAATGTAAAACGTGGGATTAATCTTAAGGGATCTGGGTAAGTGTAGGCAATATGAAACGGGGTTCACTCTCCTGGCAACCTTAAAGGGACCGATGTATTTCTGGGACAGCTTGCGAGACTCCACCCGTAGCGATAAGTTTTTTGTGGAGAGCCAGACTCTCTGGCCGGGGCGCAGGGTAGGCCCGGGACGGCGACGTCTGTTGGCTTGTTGTTGGTACCGCTGTGAGGAACGCAGAAGATTAAGTCGGGTCTTCCTCCACGTAAGCCGACAGCGTCTGACGAACTTCAAGGCTGAAGGCCTTGAGACTTCTGTCTCCTGGTCCGGGAACAATGGAGGGGCCAGTAATAAAGTCCAACGAGATATGGGACGAGGGTCTGTAGGGAACAGGTAAAGAAAGGGTGAAGGAGTCCTTGAGGGCGGAGGTGAGAAGAGGGCTTCCATCCAATGTAGTAACCCTCATGGGGTCACTTAGAGGTTCAGAGGGAACGCCATTCTCCTTCGCCCAGACACCATCCATGAAGTTACCTGCAGCTCCAGAGTCTACCAAGGCTTGAAGGTGAAGCTTGTGGTTGTCCCAGGAAAGGGTGACTGGAATGAGCAGATGGGAGTTGGATGGATGGGAGGAGGTTATGTTTCCCGTTACAGTTCCCCCAGGTCTGCACGGGACAGAGTGTTTCCCTGGAGCCCGGGACACGTGGAGCGGAAATGGCCCGGTTTGCCCGCAATACAGACAGCATCGCTCCCTCCTCCGGCGGTCTCTTTCAGCCTGGGAGATGCGTCCAATCTGCATGGGTTCCGGTGGAGCCAGCGAGGATAAAGGTGGGGACTCGGAGCTGGGACTGATAGGGGCTAGGGCGAGAGGTCTACGGTTGAGTTCTCCCTCTCTGACGCTGGTCAATGCGCGAGGCCAACTTGATCAGGGAATCGAGATTGTCCGGTGGTTCATCTTGGATAGTGTCGGAAAGACCCTTCAGAAAGCACACCGTGAGCGCCTTGTCGTTCCAGCCACTCGCTGCTGCCACCGTGCGGAACTGGATGGCATAGTCCGTCACGCTGCGTCGACCTTGGCGGGGAGTCAGGAGCTATTTGGCTGAGACAGGGCCGCTGGTAGGGCCTTGAAACACTCGCTTGAATTCCTCAGCAAAGGCAGAGTAGCTGGTACAGCAGGGACTTTGGGCATCCCACACAGCAGTAGCCCAGGCCAGGGCTTTTTCCGACAGCAGGATGATATATGCGATCTTGAACCGGTCGGTGTAAACGACGAGGGTTGCAGCTCGAAGGAGAGAGAACATTGGGTGAAAAACCCCTTACAAGCACTCTGATCACCTGAGAACCGTTGGGGAGGCGGAAGACAAGGTTCAGCCAGGGGGTTAACTGCCACGGGCACGTGAATCTGAGGTAGTGGGGTGGGAGCTGTTGCAGGGGGAGGTCGATCAGATATCTGCTTTATGGAAGTCAGCATCTCCGACAGAAGATGAATGTCTAGCCATTAAGGCCTCTTGCTGAACCAGAGCGGCTTCGTGGCGTTGGACAGTCCCCTCGTGGTGGGACAGCGATGAACCTCTGGGTTCATCTTGGCTCTGTGTTTCTGTCAGGACCCGGTTACGAACCCGGGTCTCCGGTGTGAGAAACAGTCACTTAGCAAACTAAGCCACGAATAGTCGGCAGAACCCAGAAGTTGAGGCAGACACAGCAGTACTTGAGACAGTGTTTTAATAAAGTACAAGGAAAGTTCTTCAGGCAAAAATATAAATCCACAACATCAAAAGTAATTCCAAGAGAACAAAGGTAATCCTCCAAGTCAAAAAGGTAAATCCACAAGGTGGTAGGTACAGCAGAAAAAGCCTCAAAAGATAATCAAAAATAAATAAACAAGAACAAAAACAGAGTACCACAAGAGAATCCAACTGGAGCAACAAATGTTCACAGCATCATTGGGGCTGGGTGCCAACATTCAAACACAGAGCAAAGAACTGAGGAAAACTAAGGGTTTAAATACAATCAAGGGAAACGAGGCACAGGTGCAAATAATAACTGGGAACAAGGGAAAACAAAAGGGTCAAAAAGCACAATGGGGGCATCTAGTGACCAAAACCGGAACAACCCTGGCCAAATCATGACAAGTTTTACTTGGATTAAATGTCAGGAATTGTGAAAAACTGAGTTTAAATGTAGTTGGCTAAGGTGTATGTAAACTTTCGACTTCAACTGTACAAGGGGTAACTTTTTACTTAACTTTTTTTACTTTTATATTTGAATTTTAAACACACACACACACACACGTCTTCTCAAACCAGCCCTAGTTATGGTCCTCCAATAGTCCTCATGGGTGGTGGAAATGAAGAAATGCCCATTTCCTCTGAAATTCACGTTTGTCAACAAAGAAGCACTTCTGTTAAACAGACACAGAGGATCGCTCTTGCAACTAAGCTCAGAAAAGAATGACTAAACATCACAATTACGTCTTTGGAATCAGGCTAGGAATACAAGTGCCTGTTTAATTGATATTAGAGTGGAATATATTAGGTTTTTTCATTTCTTATTCCACAGAAACAAATCTCTATGATTGTGTCCCAAATTGCAAACCTATTCCTTGCATAGTGCATAGAGCCCTAGTCAAACTATATAGAGAATAAAGTGCCATTTGGGACGCATTCTATATTCTCTGTGATGCAACATAAAGGTTGGGAGTTAGAAGACAATATACAGGACATTTTCCACAGGCTTTTTCCCAAGTGTTTGTAGCATTATCTAGAGAGTTTGGTCTTATATGATGTAAACAATGCTGGGAGGGGAGGCATGGAGGGAAGACAAGAGGAGATACTGAATGATGTACAGTCAGATGGCCTGGGACTTTGCGGTGAATCCGGTGTAGATTTTGGGAGCACAAAGTGCACAACTTTACTAAAAACACCCTATTCTATCGTAATTCACATCTTCCTATCCTCCTACCATATTTGTAGTATGGACCGAGAAGATGATGTCCACAAGCTTTGTGCTGAGCTATGATGGTGGCTAACTGAATGCCCAGTTTGCCCATCCACCCTCCTACTACTGAAGCTTAGACAGATTGATGTGATAGTCCTGCAGATGCTCACAACAGTCCTTGGAGCCCCTGGCTGCTTATGAGATTGATCCAGCACGCTGCCACCATGTCTGCTGCTGCTGCTGCATCGTGATAAGTATTATTTAATTTGTATTTCTAACAAAGTGTCTTCACAGTCATTGTCGTGCATGTTATAGAATGCCATTTGGCAACCATTCCTATAATTATGAGAAAGACCACAGTCAAATCCAAGTGTATTTGTCACATGCACAGAATGCAACAGGGGTAAACAATACAGGTACAATTTTGTGTTCAAGCTCTTCCTCAACAGTGCAGTGTCAATGTCAAAGGGAAGAAAATAGAAAATCCAGAATAGGATCTTAAAGAGAGATATGCTCAAATGAAAACTAATTAGAAATAAAAACACAATAATTAATGCTACATACAAGGCCAGTACTGTTGGATCCTGTGTTTTACATTATAGCCATTACCATATATATGATTGAATATTATCTGCTGTTGGCTTGTGTGGATGTATGTATGTGTTATGCAACATAGCTGACTTTAAACATTGTTAAAAGCTTCAGGGCCATGGGCCTTTCTCATGATGGAAAAATACAGAGAAGCATGGGGTGTTGCGAGAACAAGCGGTCTTTTGTTAGATAACAGGAGCCAGGTGCGAGATAACGGTATCGAGCATGAGCGCATGGATGTTCTTCTCAGCAAGAGTTACATCTATCAACAGAAGCGCCAAGAGGCGGGGACCCGCCTGAGCGCCTGCAATAGGCTGAGCAAGTTTAAACCACGCCCAGCCTCTACTGTGATAGGCCAACAGACGGGTTGGAACTGTCTATCACAGTATAAAGAATACTGTTTACATACATCTTGTCAGTTCTCTGTTCTGCCCTGCGTGGTATTACAGTGAGCCCGTATATACGAAAGTTGCATTTGCCATTTATTACTTAGCTAATAAAAAATACATAGTATACAATCGGTGACTCATTGTTATATTTATCCTGATACCAAATTCAAATTTACGCAACTCTAACAGTACCATTATCATATCAATGTGCAGGGATACAGTGGTAGTAGAGGTAGATACAATATGTACATGAAGACATGTACAAAAGTGACTGGACAGCACTATTTCTGAGTGACGTTCAATGTGTGTGTATGCGTGTGTGTGTGTGTGTGTGTTGTTGTGGAAATTTCCTCTATTTACCAAATCATGGGAGCAAACCACAACACAAGTCAGAGTTAGTTATCAAAGTCCATCTTTAATTATATCAGCTCTATCACAATCCTGTGACTCTCAGATAAATTCAGTGTCTCTCAATGAATTCTCTGAGAGCCCCTTCTACATTTCAAATGAGGTCCTTTATAGCAAAGACACACACAGGATAAGACAGCATCGGCATAATTCATCGTTCAGCTTTGTCTCCTTACTCAAACCACAGAACCATAAACCAACCCTCATATCAACAGGCATATATCAAATTGTCATTTAGATACAACCAACTCTAAATACAACCAATCCTGGACAAACTCACGGAGAGGATAGAATGATTCCAGACACTGCATCCTCCTTTCTCCGATGGGAAAAGTAGGGAGTGAACTGGCACACAAACACAGTGGAGCAAAAGATATGTTTACACATGATGACCCCTTGACCTCTCCCCTCTCTGCAGCCCATGCAACTTAGTCTTGACACAGAACAGATACTGCAACCCAGTATTATACAAAAATAACATTCTTGATGAGAAGTAATTTACAAACATATGATAAATATAAAACATCTTACATATGTTACCAACAAATTCTGATTATTCCACGACATTCCCCTCTCAAGGGACTCAGTCCCTTCTGAAGAATCAGAATAGTAACATACTCAATATTTTAAAATTCTAATCCCCTCAATGTCAAATACCTTATCTTATATGTAAGCTTTCTCCCTTCTGAAACTAAGTTTACAACCTTTATTCTACAAGACAAACTTGCACATGTTTAATAACACAGAATAATCCATTTGAGGAAAATAAAACATAACATATTTATGCTCTTTAAGTTACATGAGAACCAGACATCCCTCTAAGTACTCATGCTCAGAAATATACTTAGGAATAGAGAATAGGTCATTGATATCATTCATATTCCAAATCATAAGTAACAACCCAACTATTTATCAAACCAATATTTAGAATAGCATTCCTCAGTGATTCAAATTTGTCTTATCACTCAAAGTAAAAACCTCAATTTAACACACATCAATATTAGCAGATTTACATACAGTATAATTATCCCATAATTCTACTATTAACTTTTTTAATCATGACTATAATACAGAACAGTATCTCTTAACTTTTTTAATCATGATTATAATACAGATCAATATCTCAATGCATTCTTAATCTAAATTACTACAATTTACATGGTGTAGACCTCTTCAATCAACCTGATACCACAAAAGTATAAACAATTTTAATGGCACAGTTGATTAAACCCCCCTTAAATAGGCACGGCATCTTCTGGCATCTTCGTTTTTCTTCAGATAGCTTTACAGTTCAAGGTGGACGGCCCATGATAATGTCCCAATTTCAATGTCTCATCTTTACCACTCATGTCTTGTCCATTCGTCAACCAATATACCAGCATCATAAGAAAATGTTAGAACAGATCTTTCTCCATGATCACTCCAAGTGGACTCTCACAGTATGAGAGCTTAGATCTGATACTGTACACCAATATCTGTCTTGGTTCTTTTCTCTCGGTAGAAGTGGTTTGGAAAGCCTCCTTCAATGCCTTTGTCTCTCTTCTTCAGCCAGTTAGAGGGGGTTTTGAGGTACACACACCATTCGGTCCAAATTATCTCTTCCATGCATTAAGATACCGTCTGATGTCACTTTTCATGATAACCTCGAAAGAACAGATCAGAACAACAGTTTAGTTCATTAACTACATGATAAATTATTACTTTCACCAATAATTCTTAACACACATATCTAAACATATTTCACAGAGAATATCAAAACATTCTATTGAAACTATTCTTTCAAATTGGTTTATACTCCCCATCTCACTGTCAACTCCATCGTAGAGCCAAGGATCAAGAAATTAGACCTATATCTCTCGGGAATAGAACAAAACAAACACAACAATACACTCAACAATACAATACACTCATTCACATATCACTTAAGTTGTATAACTTCAATTCAAACCCTCAAAAAACTGAATCCTCCCCCATGTTTTACACACATCTCTACGTATGAGAGTAATGTAAAACAAAATTTCAGCTAACCTAATCAAATTAAAATCACTAAACTGAAAAAAAACTCCACAAAGAAAAATTATTTAACCCCTATGGTCATAGGAAAATAGACTTAAAGCAGCATACCCTTAGTTAAAAGCAATGCCCTACTCCCTCTTCACACTAGTCCAAATTACAAATATGGATAAGAAACATATTTACCAATTACACAAATTATTTTGAAAGCAGTATTACAAATGACCATACATGTATTATCCAAATGGCTTTCCAATGCGGGTGATCAAGCCACAACAGAAAGTCATCAGAAGGTCATAGGTTATACAAAACCCTTCAAAGCAGTGTTTTTCACTATATAAAACAATTTGCAAACAATAATCAACTAGTTCCAAACATTTTCGTATTTACATGTTCCCAGAACATTCCTTTATCAAAAGAATTTGCGTGTGTAATGAAAAGTCAGAAAATAAAAATCCCAATGTGGTGAGTGCCCCTTTCAATGTGATAATTTATGGCCTCAATTTCACTCACTCTCCCCAAGAGTATAGTCCCTGGAAATATTCCAGAAAGAGACAGTGAAATATCCATTTTCCCGGAGAAAACACAAAAACACTTAGTATTCATTACACTACATCGATTCAGAAACTCAAACGTGAACTATAAACCAAACCTAATGATAATTCCATGAAATTGTTTTGACTATTGCGGTAACAACACTATAATTAAAATCTATGATACTCCCCCACTTAACATATTAGCTTACTAGTTTGGCCCAAGCTTGCTTTTCAACATTCATACCCATTCAGTCTTCTGTCAACAGGTTCTCATACTATTCAATCCAGCAATCATCTTTAATGACCTGACATTGTTCCACATAATGGAAACATACTATAATGTTAGACTACATGAACTTTCCTGCTCAAATTAACTGGTGTTACTTAAACAATCAAACCAAGAATCAATAACCATCAGAATCTATTCTTACGATGTTTTATGATTCAGACATCCAGTCTCCCACAAATCTATGATGCCCACCTAGCGAATCAGCTGCTAGAAATACAGAAAAAATTTACCTGAACAACGGTCAAAACAATTAGAGTAAGGTTATTGTATATTCAAACTAATAATGCACATTTTCGTTATTCTGCAACAATCTACCTGCCTCCAGCAACTTTCCCTGACAATTAGTAGTCAACACAGTAATTAACTCTCTTCCATACTTTCAACTCAACTTTCCTATATATTTTTCTCATTGGGCAAAAATACAACCCCTCTCATTTCAACGTTTTTTCCTTACTTCTATCGTAAGATTAAAACCCCAACTTTATAACTTCCTCTTCTCTTTGCTCTCCACACTTATGAAATGTATCCTATTTCTTTAAAAATAACACGCAGCGCCAAGATTATAACATGCGTCAGTCAATCTATAAGAATGAAAAACATTTCGGTAACCACTTTCCATCGCCATTCTCTCCCCGCTATTATTCAGAATTTCTTTAACTTAGGTAACTGTCTTCTCTATTGATACAGTAATTTAAATACGACCCAATTCTCAATACATTATTCCAGCAGATAATTTAGTGAACAGACATCGTCTTGCATCAGAATTCGCTTCGTTATTATGTTAAATTGAATTAGTCTATCAATTTAACTTAAACAATCTATTGAAAACGTTCAATTTATCTCTTATACAAACACTAGCGACCATAACTTTCCAGGCAAAACATACAAATAGATTATTTACAATCACAAACTCTGAATTCAGCTAGTGCCATGACTGGGAATGGAACCCCGGGGCACCCGTGTTGCAGGCGAGAATTCTACCACTGAACCACTAATGCTATTGCAAAAAACGAAAATTCTACGTATATAAACCCAATTTTTAAGTAGAATCAAAACACGTCACTATCGGTTTCCCAGAAGAATAATAGCCCAATTTTAATAGTACAAACGTTACTCCAGCTATGATTCTCATACTCCAGCTATGATTCTCAATTCCAAATGAATATATTAGCAATCAAAGAATAAAATCGACAGTTAATGACTAGGAAACAGATATTGCGCCTTTTAATAAAAATAGATTATGTTTACTTATGCAACGTTGAAAATATTACTTTACTACATCACATTAATCACGCAATCATAATTAGTTTGATGGAAAACCTTAGGCTTTGTACGACATTATAAATTACATTGAGCATTCCTCGAATTCTCTTTAACTTTATGGAAAACAGTTTATTCAATAAATCCCGCAACTTCTCTCATACTGGGAAGAAAAAATATAACATGTTCAGACCTTAAGGGCAGTTAAATTTCAAATGTTTCACCCAGACGGAGATAATCCAATATGCGTTCTATAGTTACATCGTTAGGGTAAGATAAACAAAAGTGGACACACTCTAATCAGTTTCTAGAGCTCAATTTCCCAGATTTTGTAGATTATTTTAATAGTGCTTAAAAACTTCATCCTTATCAAATTATCCATTTAAGATACCAACTCAAAACCTACGTACGTCTACGAATGGGTGGTTTAAATTGTATCTAATGATTCTCCGCATTACTTTATCAAATCTCTAGTAATTGATTATACACACATACAATTCATCATAATTTCAAATAATTCACAGAATCCATATAAAACTTAAGAAATCTTAGGTACTCACACAGAACTTTCAGGATCATCCACACAGGATTGGTCAGATGTTCACATAGAACTGGTCAGACGTCCACACAGAACATCCTAAAAAAGGTTTGCCCACACAGAGTCAACCCTACCCCGCTCACACAGAACGGTCCGACAACTATTACCTAGTGATCCCATAAGAAAATACTCACACAGAGTAAGCCAGGGCATACCTGGCTAGCACATTTAAAATAATTGGAACTCACCACATCTGAGGGTCACTTAGACAAATCACACAGACGCACAGAATGAGGTCCTTCTTCCAATAGGGCTTCACCAAGTGCCGTGTTTCACCTAGAACACACAGACCCCCTGGCCCATCACCCCCGACAGACCTCCCCAAATCCCCACTGTGATCAATTCAGTGTCAGGAGGGCTCTTGGTCACTGGCAACCGGACAGTGCAGAGTATCTTTTGAGTCCACAAAACCCCCAGATTACTCTCCTCTGACTCGGCCCTGCTTACGCCGCCAAGGTGCCTTCCTTACAAAGGAATTCACGCTCAGTGTATACGTAACAGGCATAATAAAAAAACTTGACTTCAAATCTGTGTGTGGTTCGCTCATTTTTTTCTTTAAAAAAAAACTCAGTTCGAGATGTGGTATCCACTCGGCTCGCTTCCTCTTAGATCAAAGGTTGGTCCATCTGCTTCGTTCCCGAAGTGTGGTTCTCCCTGAGATCCCAAGTTTAGGGGATCCCTCGTGCACGATTTATTTACCTAGATCGTAGGAACGGTCACCGAGTGAAGATTCACATCCCCTCCTCGTCGCCAAATGTCGTGGAAATTTCCTCTATTTACCAAATCATGGGAGCAAACCACAACACAAGTCAGAGTTAGTTATCAAAGTCCATCTTTAATTATATCAGCTCTATCACAATCCTGTGACTCTCAGATAAATTCAGTGTCTCTCAATTAATTCTATGAGAGCCCCTTCTACATTTCAAATGAGGTCCTTTATAGCAAAGACACACACAGGATAAGACAGCATCGGCATAATTCATCGTTCAGCTTTGTCTCCTTACTCAAACCACAGAACCATAAACCAACCCTCCATATCAACAGGCATATATCAAATTGTCATTTAGATACAACCAACTCTAAATACAACCAATCCTGGACAAATTCACGGAGAGGATAGAATGATTCCAGACACTGCATCCTCCTTTCCCTGATGGGAAAAGTAAGGAGTGAACTGGCACACAAACACAGTGGAGCAAAAGATATGTTTACACATGATGACCCCTTGATCTCTCCCCTCTCTGCGGCCCATGCAACTTAGTCTTGACACAGAACAGATACTGCAACCCTGCCACAGTATTATACAAAAATAACATTCTTGATGAGAAGTACTTTACAAACATATGATAAATATAAAACATCTTACATATGTTACCAACAAATTCTGATTATTCCACGACAGTGTGTGTGTGTGTGTGTGTGTGTGTGTGTGTGTGTGTGTGTGTGTGTGTGTGTGTGTGTGTGTGTGTGTGTGTGTGTGTGTGTGTGTGTGTGCGTGCGTGTGTGCAAAGTGTCAGTGTAAGTGTGTGTGAGTGTGTGGTTAGAGACCTGTGACTCAGTGCAGTTAGAGTCGGTGCAGAATGGAGGTTGAGCAGCCATCACTTAGCTGTTCAACAGTCTCATTGCTTGGAGATAGAAGCTGTCTCTGAGCCTGTTTGTCCGAGCGCTGATGCACCGGTGCCATTTTCCAGGGGGTAGCGGAGTGAACAGCCCATGGCTGGGGTGGCTGACGTCTTTGGCAATTTTCAGGTCCTTACCCAGATCAGGCAACGTAGCCCAAGGTGAATGTAGTTACTGTACCACAAACACATCTTCTGTTGGAAAACTTCCATAGCACAACTGAGTTACACGAGTGAGTGAGTGAGTGAGTGAGTGAGTGAGTGAGACAAGGAGAGACAGAAAGAAAGAGAGGGTGGAGAGAGAGAGACTTGTCCACAGGAAGTGGCAGGGCAAGGGTGGAGGAGGGAGAAAAGGGGGGGGGGGGCGAGGATTATAAGGGTGAGGATGAGGGGAGGGAGAGGATGGAGGAAGAAATAAAGGGGAGGGAAGTGGGTGATCAGACACAGATGCTATTTGTGATTACAGTGTGTAATCAGTGTGTAAGCATCATCCTCTCCCATGATGCTTGTTATCCATCCAAGATCCACTGTCACCATAACTGATTGAATGAGATGGGTAATGGAGAGGAGAGGAGAGGGGAGGGGAGGGGATGTGTGTGGGGCGGCGCACGAGGTGGTGGGATGCAGACAGTAAAGCAGCCATTCTATCTCGAGCTCTCCCATTATCAGCACCACGGAATTACGAGCAATCTCTGTCTGCTTCTGAAACGGAGAAGAGTATCGGTTTCAAACCTGCAGGGCGAAATCTAGACAAGGCGACACGGATTTCAGTGTCGAAAGGGGAAGTTGGAAGGCAAATAACAGGTGCGCAAACAATCCACAGGTTTGTAGCAATTCGAATGCCATTTTTTCAACACCAGTCAATTTTGTTTCATAATTAATTATTCTCAATAAACTACAATTGTTATTATTTCCCTTCTCTATGAAAATGTAAGACCGAGCTGGTGTCGGAATTGTTCATGATACAATTAGGCTTGAGACATCGTTTCTGGAGGACAGATGTGATGTGTGCTGCCAACAGGTGTGGTAGACTAGGTTTAACCTAGTCGGAATCACCAAGGCTTCTAACGAGAAATACCTGGCTCTTGTTGTCCATAATCATTGTCATGCATGTAAAGGGGAATTTGAATACATGTTAAAGTGATGCTCCAGAACTTATGTATATATTTCAGCCAGTACTTTTGAATGTAGTGCAATTCATGATATGTTACGAATTTGCTGTGATTAAGATCCCAGACTGCGTCTATAAACGACATTAACCTGCCGAGTCTGTCAAAAGAAAGAGAATGGTGGGAGGTGGCATTTCTGCAAAACCCTAACCTCCTCCTCCTTCCCATCGTAACGCCACCGGTTAGCGAGATAGAAGTTCTAGAAGTTCTTCACGGCACTGACTGCACTGCCCGGTTTGACATTTCCACAGCTGTCGCTGTGTCATTTTGGACACCATGGACGCGCTAATAAAGGGGTTCTCGAAAGCCAAGGATGGGGTCGTGGCAGCAGCGGAGAAGACGAAGCAGGGAGTAACTGGGGCGGCTGAGATGACAAAAGGTGGCGTTATCTTTGTCGGTAAGTCTTGACAAGTGTAGCCGACCTGCTCTTTCCTTTAACTTGCTTTTTAAATCATTGCTGAGATGTCGAATGCTAAGTGTTGCTGAGATGTCGAATGCTAAGTGTTGCTGAGATGTCGAATGCTAAGTGTTGCTGAGATGTCGAATGCTAAGTGTTGCTGAGATGTCGAATGCTAAGTGTTGCTGAGATGTCGAATGCTAAGTGTTGCTGAGATGTCGAATGCTAAGTGTTGCTGAGATGTCGAATGCTAAGTGTTGCTGAGATGTCGAATGCTAAGTGTTGCTGAGATGTCGAATGCTAAGTGTTGCTGAGATGTCGAATGCTAAGTGTTGCTGAGATGAGATGCTGAGATGTTGAATGTTAGAAATGATGTACGAGCATGGTTAATCAGACCATGTAAAGAGATCATTTTATTGAATGACAGTGGTCCCATTGACATCAATGGGATGTTAAATATTTGTCACCCCTCCTTCACGTTTTTGTTCTTTTTCATAGGCAACAAAACAAAGGATGGAGTCACAACAGGTAGTCTACATGTCACCATTACCAACATTACTCAGTTGAGTAGAGGCTTAACTGAATTACAGCAGAGACAGAATACGATATGGAATTGTATTGAATAGTTGGGGTAGGCCTTGTCTCCGAGCAATGGTCCATAGAACGGGGTTCCGATGATGGGCCTTCAGGTTATTATGCTGGTGGTGGTGGGGAGCTGGAAGGTCGTTGGAAGACTGTTGCTGCAAAACATCAAGTCAGAGACAAGGGGTAGGTTGACAAATACGCCCTAGATTTATACCTATTGGTTGACAGATAAGGAAGTGATTATTGCACAAGTGACCCCATAGGTTAATCAGCAAGCGTGGTGGAATTGCCTTAGTGTGCTATGCTCATTGGATGAAGTTAATAGGTGAATGACAGAGCTTTCCACACCTGGATTGTGTAACATTTGGCCATTATTATTTTCAAAATTCTCCAAACTTTGTCAAATTGATTGCTGATCATTGCTAGACAACCGTTTTCAAGTCTTGCCATAGATTTTACTGTAAATTTAAGTCAAAATTGTAACTCAGCCATTCAGGATCATTCACTATCTTTTTGGTAAGCAACTCCAGTATAGATTTGGCTTTGTGTTTTAGGTTATTGTCCTGCTGAAAGGGGAATTCATCTCCCAGTGCCTGGTGAAAAGCACACTGAACTAGGTTTTCCTCTAGGATTTTGCTTGTGCTTAGCTCCATTCCATTTCTTTTTTATCCTGAAAAACTCCCCATTCCTAAACAAGCATACCCATAACATGATGCACCCACCACTTTGCTGGTATATACGAAGAGTGGTACTCAGTAATGTGTTGTATTGGATTTGCCCAAAACGTAACACTTTGTATTCAGGACAAAAAGTGAATTGCTTTGCCACATTTTTTGCAGTATTACTTTAATGCCTTGTTAATTAAAAACAGGATGCATGTTTTGGAATATTTTTATTCTGTACAGACTTACTTCTTTTCACTCTGTCAATTAGGTTAGTATTGTGGAGTAACCACGACATTGTTGACCTTCCTTCCCCTCCGGCCTGTATCTTTGTAGTGACTGGGTGTATTGATACACCATACAAAGTGTAATTAATAACTTCACTATGCTCAAAGGGATATTAAATGCCTGCTTTTTTTAACCCATCTACCAATAGGTGCCCTTCTTTGCGAGGCATTGGATAACCTCCCTGGTCTTTGTGGTTGAATCTGTGTTTGAAATTCACTGCTCAATTGAGGGATCTTACAGATAATTGTATGTGTGAGGTACAGAGATGAGGTAGTCATTCAAAAATCATGTTAAACACTATTATTGCACACAGTGAGTCCATGCAACTTATGTGACTTGTAAAGCAAATGTTTACTCCTGAACGTATTTAGGCTTGCCATTACAAAGGGGTTGAAGACTTATTGTCTCAAGACATTTCACCTTAAATATTTGTATTAATTTGTAAAAAATTCTAAAACATAATTACTTTGACATTATAAGGTATTGTGGGTAGGCCAGTGACCAAAAATCTAAATTTAAATCATTAGAGATTCAGGCTGTACACAACAACACACAAAATGTGGAATAAGTTAAGGGATACGAATACTTTCTGAAGGCATTTTGGTCGTTCCACCAATTTGGTGCCTTTTGAGAAGTGTTACTTGGTCCAAAAAAACATTGATTTCACCTCATTTTAAAATTCTGTCATAAAGAGCACATGTTCAACTTAATAAAAAACATGTTTTACCATCTTAAGAAGTTAAACAAAAAAAAAGATTATAGTAAATTATAGTAAATGTATTCTTATAAATCATATCTAATTTTATTTGTCACATGCCCTGAATACAACAGGTGTAGACTTTACCATGAAAGGCTTACTTACAAGCCCATATTTATCTGTAAATAGCCCACCCAACTACCTCATCCCCATATTGTTATTTCTTTTTTTTGCTCCTTTGCATCATCATCATCTCTTCTTGCACATTCATCTTCTGCACATCTATCACTCCAGTGTTTAATTACTAAATTCTAATTATTGCGCCACTATGGCCTATTTATTGCCTTACCTCCCTAATCTTACTGCATTTGCACACACTGTATATAGACTTTTCTATTGTGTTATTGACTGTACGTTTGTTTATTCCATGTGTAACTCTGTGTTGTTTGTGTCACACTGCTTTGCTTTATCTTGGCCAGGTTGCAGTTGTAAATGAGAACTGGCTTACCAGGTTAAAGAAAGGTGAAATAAATTAAAATAAAAAATAAATAAAAAAGATTAACCAACACTGCAGTTTTAAGAAAAATTTGTCAAGAAAAAATGTACTTAATAAACTAAAGTAATAAAAAAAGTAACACAATAAAATAACAATAACAAGTTGACCATTTCTTCTTAAATCAGACAGAAATCCCCTTGTGACTGGGAATGGTAGCTTGTTTTTCAGAAATGACTGTCAAAGCAACAAAATAACTAGGGCTTTACAACGAAGGTGAAACTTGGAGAAATGTTAAGATTAAGTGGGTTAAAATCTTCCTAGAAGTGACCGCCACATATGTTCTCCCTCTCCTGGTAGTTGTAGGTAAAACAGTGTCTGGCGTTTCCCAGGTGGGCGGAGCCATGGTAACAGGTGTGACAGCAGTGGCTCACAGGACTGTGGAGGGGGCGGGGAATATTGCTGCTGCGACTGGATTGGTCAAGAAAGACACAGCCAAACAGGTGAGAACCTGAGATACCTGACCCATACTCCTACCTTGTTCAATATTTGATACCATCACCTAAACAAACACTTTACAGCTCTCTATCTCTTAGTTTTAGCTCTACCTCTCTCTCACACAACATTTAAATTGAGATGAATGACAAACAAGTGGGGGTTACTTTTTATTCTTATACACATATACAGTGCATTCGGAAAGTTTTCAGACCCCTTGACTTTTTCCACATTTTGTTACATTACAGCCTTATTGTAATAATCAACACACAATACCCCACACACAATACCCCGCTATGACAAAGCAAAAAACGTATATATATATATATATTTTTTTTTTTTGCAAAAGTATTTATTACCAAAATGCAATATCATATTTACATACGTATTCAGACCCTTCACTCAGTACTTTGTTGAAGCACCTTTGGCAGCAATTACAGCCTTGAGTCTTCTTGGGTATGATGCTACAAGCTTGGCACACCTGTTTTTGGGGTGTTTCTCCCATTTTTCTCTGCAGATCCTCTCAGGCTCTGTCAGGTTGGATGGGGAGCGTTGCTGCACGGCAATTTTCAGGTCTCTCAAGAGGTGTTCGATCGGGTTCAAGTCTGGGCTCTGGCTGGGCCACTCAAGGACATTCAGAGATTGTCCCGAAGCCACTCCTGTGTTGTCTTGGCCGTGTACTTAGGGTCATTGTCCTGTTGGAAGTTGAAGCTTCGCCCCAGTCTGAGGTCCTGAGCGCTCTGGAGCAGGTTTTCATCAAGGATCTCTCTGTATTTTGCTACGTTCATCTTTCCCTCGATCGTGACTAGTCTCCCAGCCCCTGCTGTTGAAATCACCCCACAGCATGATGCTACCACCAACATGCTTCACCGTAGGGATTGTGCCAAGTGTCCTCCAGACGCGACGCTTGGCATTTAGGCCAAAGAGTTCAATCTTGGTTTCATCAGACCAGAGAATCTTGTTTCACTTGGCCTGAGAGTCTTTAGGTGCCTTTTGGAAACTCCAATTGAGCTGTCATGAAGAGTGGCTTCCATCTGGTCAATCTACCATAAAGGCCTGATTGGTGGAGTGCTGCAGAAATGGTTGTCCTTCAAGAAAGTTCTCCCAACTCTGGTGCTCTGTCAGAGTGACCATCGTGTTCTTGGTCACCTCCCTGACCAAGGCCCTACTCCCCCAATTGCTCAATTTGGCCAGATCTAGGAAGAGTCTTGATGGTTTAAAACTTATTCCATTTAAGAATGATGGAGGCCACTGTGTTCTTGTGGTTTTGCACATGCACTGTCAACTGTGGGACCTTACAAAGACAGGTGTGTGCCTTTCCAAATCATGTGCAATCAATTGAATTTACCACAAGTGGACTCCAATCAAGTTGTAGAAAAATCTCAAGGATGATCAATGGAAACAGGATGAACCTGAGCTCAATTTCTATTCTCATAGCAAAGGGTCTGAATATTTATATAAATAAGGTATTTCTGTAGTTAATTTTTAATACATTTGTTAACATTTATAAAAACCTGTTTTTGCTTTGTCATTGTGGTGTATTGTGTGTAGATTGACGAGGGAAAAATAATAATTTTATCAAATTTAGAATAAGGCTGTAACGTAACAAAATGTGCAAAAAGTCAAGGGGTCTGAATACTTTCCAAATGCACTGTAAGAGAGATAACAGAAGCAACCTTTGCTATTCATTTTAGTCTTGATACCGACATTTCATCAGAACCTATTGCCATCTGAATGCTGTCCTTTCCTTTCAGCACAGCATTTTTCAACCATTTTAAATGTGACAGCTAATTCACTTCTCTTTCCCCCCTGTCAAATGAAGCCTGACCTTGAGTCCTCTGGCTTGTTGCTTTTTCCTTTCTTATCCTCTTCCTCCGGCGTTCTTAGTTCTCTGTCATAAAAAGCAGGATGGATTCTCACTTGTCTGTCTGAAGGTCTGTTTATATAAAGGCAGAGAAAGATCCAGACAGACAGACAATTTGCAGCCCTGATGGTCTCTGAAGATGAAAAATGGATTGTCTCTCTTTCAAAACAAAACTAAACAGAATCGTGGACATATTAAAGTAAAGCTTGGCTGCAATGCTGGCCTTGTAGTAGTAGTGATGATTCATCTTCAAACCAACAGCAAAGCAACAAGGTTTCTTCAGTCTGCCCTTCCATGTTCTTCCAATTAATGGGACAATCTGCAATATGTACAGCTGTCCAAATGGTCAATTCAATGAATGACAAAACACCCATTGATTCTTGAGGGAAAAAACTTGCCTCAAGAGTTTAGTAGAACTGAACTCAATCTATGCATTTGAGAATGGTTGCATTTCTCCAGCCCCATCCCTCAGCTTTATAGCAAAAGAAGTGGAGGGGCTGCCATCTGTATGAAAAACAAATGACAGATTGTTGCTTTAACAGTGTTAATCTGCCAAGTGAATTAGCCACCCCAAAGCACCCTGCTGACATCACAGGTACTCAGCAATCATTGCATTCATTATCTGTATAGTGTCCTTACACACACACACACACACACACACACACACACACACACACACACACACACACACACACACACACACACACACACACACACACACACACACACACACACACACACTGGCATTATTATTAGAAAAAAATCAACGACATCAATCAGAGAGAAAACCTCACTAATTAGAACAATAACTTTAGCTGCCTTCCTCCTTTGCCTTTGTTCGTTTATGACTAGATTAATAAATTGTTACATGACACACACACATCCGCACACACAGAGGTTAATAAAGTGTTAAATGGGACATAATTCTAGAGGGATTATACAATTAGGCTGTGGTTATGCTACTGAGAGGAAGTTATAAACAAATAGAATATCCCTGGGCAGAGAAGAGAACAGTGAACAGCTCAATTGAAGGTTTGTTGAGGAGCTCCTACTGTATGTAGATTTTAGAAGAGGACTGACCTCTCCTCATAGCCTGGTTCCTCTCTAGGTTTCTTCCTAGGTTTTGGCCTTTCTAGGGAGTTTTTCCTAGCCACCGTGCTTCTACACCTGCATTGCTTGCTGTTTGGGGTTTTAGGCTGGGTTTCTGTACAGCACTTTGAGATATCAGCTGATGTACAAAGGGCTATATAAATACATTTGATTTGATTTAGGATTTAGAATTTAATGACTGACTGTTAACGTAAATGTTAAACAAATTGAGTAGCTGGCCAGTGTTCACACAAGATTTGGTTCTGGGTTCCAAGATCAAGAACTTCAGAACAATAATTACCGACACACACCCAGAATTGCTACTGATGAATAAGATAAAAGTAGTGGAATTCTTTGCTGCTAAAGGAATAAATATTTTGGTCTGGACAGGGGGCAATGCCTTGGAACCACTCTGGTAATCCGAGTAATGTCTTCAGCATTATCTTTCAGCCAATTACAATCTTTGTTTTCTCTGTTAATCGCCTGTGTGTCGACACAATCCCCTGTCCATTTGATTTGTTTTTAAAGACGTTTGATTGTAGCATTTCCTGTGGCCATTGATTGGCTACCTAGCGGTTTATCTCCAAACCCTGTCTAATGCCTAATCGCGTCCTCTGTGTAACACCTTAACGTGTCCTCCGAGTTTGACAGAAGAAACACAGAAATACAGAAACTACGTCCCAAATGGCACCCTAATTCCCTACATGGGTGCTGTTCAAAAGTAGTGCACTACATATATAAGGAATAGGGTGCCATTTGGAACGAAACCAGAGATGGTGCACAGAATTGGATTGATCTCATTTAGACAGAGCCTTAGTGCCTGTCTGTCCCTGCTTGAGTTCTGAGCCCCAATCATTACAGTATCATTGATATCGACCAAATTAAAAAGGAGCCCATCAAAGGAGCTTCTCTGCCTAGGGGGCTCCGACCCAGGCGCAATCTCTCTTTACCTTTATCCCTTTATCCATCTCTCCATACCTCCTTTCTAAAGCAAGCATGGAACAGCAGGTTAGGGAGCAGAGCGATCAATCTACTTTCATCTGGTTGTCCACAGCAGCGAGCCAACTCTCATCAGTTAGTTAGACAGTGTGAGAGATGGGGTGTCTGATGACGAGGGAGGAAGAGCGAGGCTGCTGCCTGTTTGTTTGTTGAATGTAACACCCATCCACCCACACACAAACAACTAGCAGCGCTAGCAGCGATGCTCCGGCTGGTAAATGGATTTGGGCTGGTAAGACAGAACACCTCACCAGCTCACGTAGACCGACTCATTGCACTCATGTCACAGATGCTGTTCTGTTGTATGTTCGGTTGTTGAGCCACAAGACAAGAGGAACACAATCAAAATCTTGTTAATGTTTCATATGGGATAGGCTCAATTAAAAGTGAAAAAATGTATGTATTACAAGTTAATACTTACCTGGATAAGATATTCCAGATTTAATTTATAATTTGAAATAACTATCATGGGGCTTCATGGGTTTGGGTTTCTTAAAATTATTAGCAGAATAGAAAATAGCACAGTAGAGACAGTATTTATTGGCCACGGTGGGTGTTGAGAGACGCTGTGTGGTGTGCTTCTTTCTATGTGTGTGTGTGTGTGTGTGTGTGTGTGTGTGTGTGTGTGTGTGTGTGTGTGTGTGTGTGTGTGTGTGTGTGGTGTGTGTGTTTCTGGCTGTGCTGCGTGAACAGATGGAGACGCAGTGGGCGGTGTTAAATGGAATGGCAGGAGGAGAGGGCACAAACACACACCTACACATACACACATACAGGAGGAGAGGGCACAAACACACACCTACACATAGAGGAGAAGAGGGCACAAAAACACACCTACACACACACACATACAGGAGGAGAGGGCACGGTAATTGCTCTAAGGTTGTCAGCTGGTAGTCATGTCACACACATACACACACACACACACACACACACACACACACACACCAGGAGATGAGTGGAGCTGTATGTGTCACCGGCCTGTATCTTATTAAAGGTCACAACAATGACAATCACCAATAAATGCCTTGTATTGTAGCACAGAATTTAATGTAATAGGTTTGTTTCCCACAGCCTGCAATTGTTAGCACGCTTGTCTTGGAATACACTGAGTGTACAAAACATTAGGAACACCTTCCACCATCAGAACAGCCTCCGTTCGTCGAGGCATGGACACTACAAGGTATCGAAAGTTTTCCACAGGGATCCTGGTCCATGTTGAATCCAATGCTTCCCACAGTTATGTCAAGTTGGCTAAATGGCCATTGGGTGGTGGACCGTTCTTGATACACATGGGAAACTGTGCGTGAAAAACCCAGTAGCGATGCAGTTCTTGACACACTAAAACCGGTGAGTTTAATACCTACTACCATACCCCATTCAAAGGTACTTAAATATGTTGTCTTGCCCATTCACCCTCTGAATGGCACACATACACAATCCATGTCTCAATTGTCTCAAGGCTTAAAAAGCCTTCTTTAACCTCTACAGGATTTCCCAGGACATAGACATGTCTTATATGGGCAGAAAGCTTACATTCCTGTTAATCTATCTGCAGTGTCCAATTTACAGTATCTATTACAGTTAAAAAATACCATGCTATTGTTTGAGGAGAGTACACAACAACAAAAAACCTTTTTCATGGCAACTGGTTTGATACATTCACCTCTGAAGGTAAATAATGTACGTACTTACATTCAGTAATCTTGCTCTGATTTGTCATCCTGAGGGTCCCAGAGAGAAAATGTAGCATAATTTTGTTTAATAAAATCAATTTTTATATTCAAATGTAGGAACTGGGTTCTACATTTTCGACCCCTGCTGTCTCTGAATCCACACTCACCACACCCAGCCATCTAGATGTGTGAAAGTTAGTGTGTAAGCTACTGATCCATCATGTATGACATTCCTAGGAGTGTGTAAACTTACATTTTGCATTACCATATCATTGTTGTTTCTCTATAATGATTTACTTGAAAATGTATCAATTGAACAATTCGGTACATTTGGGCAGACTTGATACAAATAATTGTCCAGTATTGAAATGTGGCTCAATCTGAAATGTTGCACACACACTGCTGCCAAAATCTAAATTGCACTTAAACTGCAATAATACACTATGGTCTTTGTCTTGATGGAACAAAAAGATGATGGAACAATTTTTTTTGTTGAATTGTTTGTATTATCTTTTACCAGATCTAATGTGTCATATTCTCCTACATTAATTTCACATTTCCTCAAACTTCAGTGTTTCCTTTCAAATGGTATCAAGAATATGCATATCCTTGCTTCAGGTCCTGAGCTACAGGCAGTTTCTGATCCTCTCTTTCATCTACACTGACTGAAGTGTAAGGGATACTAGCTTTCACCTGGATTCATCTGGTCAGTCTATGTCATGGAAAGAGCAGGTGTTTTTAATGTTTTGTGTATACAGCAACCAACTAACAAAAGTGGTCATTGTCTACTGTGGATATTTCCAACACTTCCCCACTGTTGACCTGGTCAGTGAATGTGTGTTATTATTGCAGGATGAAGATACTATGTCTAAAGACTCACCTATCAAGGAGTCACCAGTGGACCCAGAGGGTGGTGATACTGCTGCAGAGGTAGGATATTTACCTACTACTTACAACATCTTCTAGAGCAGTGGCTCCCAACCTTTTTTAAACGGTGGCACACCTTGTTTTAAAAACAATCGAGATAAAACAGTCAAGATTAGGAAAAGTTTTGGGGCACACCTGAGCATAGGGATGTGAAGAGGTCGTCACGGGTTCAAAAAGTTAGACACGTTCCGAAATGGATCTATGGCTTTCCCACCCAACCCGATATGCATAAATATAACATTATTATAAACTGAGACCCGTTCCGAATGGACCCGAGGGTAATCAGACCCATTCCGAAAAGGCTTTTTGAAAACAGAACCAAACAGACCCATGACGGTTCGGATGAAAGAGACCCTTCCAGATCCGAGAGTAGAAAGAGAGAGAGAAAGAAACTTCCGACTGGGCACTGCCAGCGCCATCAATAAACAGGTGATATTGGCCAAAAATTACACAGTTACTTATGTGTCCTTAAACTGCCTATAAGAAATATCAAAACAACAATTTATTGTGTTTCGATGTTAAAAAATGTATAGACTATTGTTGTATTGGTTTTTACTGTCCCAAAACAATAATTGTCCACCTGATTTGAACGCTAAATGCATTAGGGCATTGTATGCATATACAATTGAAGACGGAAGTTTACATACAGTCGTGGCCAAAGGTTTTGAGAATGACGCAAATATTAATTTCCACAAAGTTTGCTGCCTCAGTGTCTTTAGATATTTTTGTCAGATGTTACTATGGAATTCCTGAAGTATAATTACAAGCATTTCACAAGTGTCAAAGGCTTTTATTGACAATTACATGAAGTTGATGCAGAGTCAATATTTGCAGTGTTGACCCTTCTTTTTCAAAACCTCTGCAATCTGCCCTGGCATGCTGTCAATTAACTTCTGGGCCATTCTTGCATAATCAATGCTTGGAGTTTGTCAGAATTTGTGGGTTTTTGTTTGTCCACCTGCCTCTTGAGGAGGTTCTCAATGGGATTTAAAGGTCTGGGGAGTTTCCTGTCCATGGACCCAAAATATCAATGTTTTGTTTCCCGGGCCACTTAGTTATCACTTTTGCCTTATGGCAAGGTGCTCCATCATGCTGGAAAAGGCATTGTTCATCACCAAACTGTTCCTGGATGGTGGGGAGAAGTTGCTCTCGGAGGATGTGTTGGTACCATTCTTTATTCATGGCTGTCTTCTTAGGCAAAATTGTGAGTGAGCCCACTCCCTTGGTTGAGAAGCAACCCCATACATGAATGGTCTCAGGATGCTTTACTGTTGGCATGACACAGAACTGATGGTAGCGCTCACCATGTCTTCTCCGGACAAGCTTTTTTTCCGGATGCCCCAAACAATTGGAAAGGGGATTCATCAGAGAAAATGACTTTACCCCAGTCCTCAGCAGTCCAATCCCTGTACCTTTTGCAGAATATCAGTCTGTCCCTGATGTTTTTCCTGGAGATAAGTGGCTTCTTTGCTGCCCTTCTTGACACCAGAGCATCCTCCAAAAGTCTTCACCACACTGTGTGTGCAGATGCACTCACACCTGCCTACTGCCATTCCTGAGCAAGCTCTGTACTGGTGGTGCCCCGATCCCGTAGCTGAATCATCTTTAGGCGACGGTCCTGGCGCTTGCTGGACTTTCTTGGGCGCCCTGAAGCCTTCTTCACAATAATTGAACCGCTCTCCTTGAAGTTCTTGATGATTCGATAAATGGTTGATTGAGGTGCAATCTTACTGGCAGCAATATCCTTGGCTGTGAAGCCCTTTTTGTGCAAATCAATGATGATGGCACGTGTTTCCTTGCATGTAACCATGGTTGACAGAGGAAGAACAATGATTCCAAGCACCACCCTCCTTTTGAAGCTTCCAGTCTGTTATTTGAACTCAATCAGCATGACAGAGTGATCTCCAGCCTTGTCCTCGTCAACACTCACACCTGTGTTAATGAGAAAATAACTAACAAGATGTCAGCTGGTCCTTTTGTAGCAGGGCTGTTTTGGGGGGATTCAGTTCATTTGCATGGCAAAGAGGGACTTTGCAATTAATTTCAATTAATCTGATCACTCTTCATAACATTATGGAGTATATGCAAACTGCCATCATACAAACTGAAGTAGCAGACTTTGTGAAAATTCATATTTGTGTCATTCTCAAAACTTTTGGCCACAACTATACACCTCAGCCAAATACATTTCAACACAGATTTTCACAATTACTGACATTTAATCCTAGTAAAAATTCCCTGTTTTAGGTCAGTTATGATCACTACTTTATTTTAAGAATGTGAAATGTCAGAATAATAGTAGAGAGAATGATTTATTTCAGCTTGTATTTCCTTCATCACATTCCCAATGGGTCAGAAGTTTACATACACTCAATTAGTATTTGGTAGCATTGCCTTTAAATTGTTTAACTTGGGTCAAACGTTTTGGGTAGCCTTCAACAAGCTTCCCACAATAAGTTGGTGAATTTTGGCCTATTCCTCCTGACAGAGCTGGTGTAACTGAATCAGGTTTGTAGGCCTCCTTTCTCCAACACGCTTTTTCAGTTCTGCCCACACATTTTCTATGGGATTGAGGTCAGGGCTTTGTGATGGCCACTCCATTACCTTGACTTTGTTGTCCTGAAGTAATTTGCCACAACTTTGGAAGTATGCTTGGGGTCATTGTCCATTTGGAAGACCCATTTGCGACCAAGCTTTAACTTCCTGACTGATGTCTTGAGATGTTACTTCAATATATCCACATAATTTTCCAACCTCATGATGCCATCTATTTTGTGAAGTGCACCAGTCCTTCCTGCAGCAAAGCAACCCCACAACATGATGCTGCCACCCCCGTGCTTCACGGTTGGGATGGTGTTCTTCGGCTTCCAAACCTCACCCAATTTCCTCCAAACATAACGATGGTCATTATGGACAAACAGTTCTATTTTTTTTTCATCAGACCAGAGGACATTTCTCCAAAAAGTACGACCTTTGTCCCCATGTGCAGCTGCAAACCGTAGTGTGGATTCTTTTATGGCGGTTTTAGAGCAGTGGCTTCTTCCTTGCTGAACGGTCTTTCAGGTTATGTCGTTTTACTGTGGATATAGATACTTTTGTACCTGCTTCCACCAGCATCTTCACAAGGTCCTTTGCTGTTATTCTGGGATTGATTTGCACTTTTCATACCAAAGTACCTTCATCTCTAGGAGACAGAACGCGTCTCCTTCCTGAGTGGTATGATGGCTGCGTGGTCCCATGGTGTTTATACTTGCGTACTACTGTTTGTACAGAAGAACATGGTACCTTCAGGCTTTTCAAAATTGCTCCCAAGGATGAACCAAACTTGTGGAGGTCTACACATTTTTTTCTGAGGTCTTGGCTGATTTCTTTTGATTTTCCCATGATGTCAAGCAAAGAGGCACTGAGTTTGAAGGTAGGCCTTAAAATACATCCACAGGTACACCTCCAATTGACTCAAATTATGTCAATTAGCCTATCAGAAGCTTCTAAAGCCGTGACATAATTTTTTTCAATTTTCCAAGCTGTTTAAAGGCACAGTCAACTTAGTGTATGTACATTTCTGACCCACTGCAATTGTGACAGTGAATTATAAGTGAAATAATCTGTCTGTAAACAATTGTTGGAAAAATTACTTGTGTCATGCACAAGGTAGATGTCCTTACCGACTTGCCAAAACTATAGTTTGTTATTAACAAAACATTTGTGGAGTGGTTGAAAAATTTGTTTTAATGACTTCAACATAAGTGTATGTAAACTTGTGACTTCAACTGTACATACATCCGTGGCAATTACATATTAGTTTCGACCCAGATCCAAAGCAAAAGTCAGAATTTAGGACACGGACACGTTCGGAATTTTGGATCTGTTGGATTCGTGAAGACCTCTAGTGTGAACGTTTAAACGTTAAAATATTGAAACGATATTGGGTCCCAATATGTCTGTTTTTATTAACAACTTTGAAATTGTGCAGTTATCACAAAACTACCACTAGCAGGTCCCAATCATCATCATAAAGGGGGGAAATAAAATTCAACAAATACCTAACGCAACAATGCTGTAACCGTAGTAGAAGGACTTGCGCTGGTAGACTAACTTATTGCTAGTTATTTATCACCTCACCTGAATACATACTACCTGTTTAAACTGCATAAAACCAAGAGAAGCCTTCCTAATGTTATCTAGCTAGCTAGCTAACATTAGGAAGGCTAATTGATGTTAGCTAGGCTAAACTGTGCGCTTTCCCCCAAATACTACAGTAAATAACAACAACAACTCTAGAAATCTGTGTCAGAGGCTCTAGGCCAGGGCTCACCAAACCTGTTCCTTGAGAGCTATCATCCTGTAGGTTTTCACTCCAACCCTAACATGCAGACCTAACCAAACGCACGCATGCGTCTGCGTGCGCCATTGCACACAAGTTGATTTTGTTCACCCACACCAGATGCGATCAGGACACGCAGGTTGAAATATTAAAACAAACTCTGATCCAATTATATTAATTTTGGGAGAGGTCAAAAAGCATTAAACATTTATGGCAATTTAGCTAACTAGCTTACTGTTGTTAGCTAATTTGTCCTGGTGTACAAACATTGGGTTGCTCTTTTACCTGAAATGCACAAGGTCCTCTACTCCGACAATTAATCCACAGATAAAACGGTAAACCAAATTTGTTTCTCGTCATCTCTTCTCCTTCCATCAGGCTACTTTTTCTTCTTTGGAATTTATATGGTGGTTGGCAACCAACTTTGCTGCATTATTACAACTGACCAGCTAAGCAGACGTTCGTTGACACACGCGAGCAGTGTGGGTGCAATGATTGAATAGCATGGACGTGATGCGAGCAGTGTGGTCAGCATGTAACCACCCTTTGATAAACTGAAGGGTTAGATAAAACTGGGTTTAGAACGAAAACCTTCAGGAGGGTAACTCTCCAGGAACAGGGTTCGAGAGTCCTGCTTTGATCTTTTGTGACAATAAAATCAATATTTCAGAGTCTCAAACTGAGTCATTTGCTAGGTTTCCATCCAATTTGCGACAGATTTTCATGCAAATATTCTAAAATCTTCATCAAACAAGATGCACATTTTCCCACCATTGGTGTTTCCATCAAACTTACTTTTAGTGGATAAAAGGCTGTGCGTTATAACGCAACGTTAGTGCACATAGGGGATGAGAGTCACGTAGTGTGCATAGATTCCCAGGTACCGAATGAAAAATATGAATGAAAAAAATAAGTTAAATGGCATACCATCGTATTTTAAAATCTACTGATGGTTTTGCCACAACAACTGTTTCGTTATATAGAAAATGTGCCCACTCTGGTCTTGGCACATGCGCTCTATCCAACAGTTCGCAGATACAATGCAGGTAGGCTACCTACATTATGAGATTAATATGGATAAGAGCGATATTATTTGTATTTGTCAAACGGCAGCCAAACTTCGATCATCACGTCACCAGAATAAGACTAGATATTTATTGGAAAGGAGCATCAAGCTCATCACCTTGTACTTTCACCACCCCTTAAAGTTCATCATCATTTATTTAATCTGTAACCTAATAAACTGCATGCTTTCCCGAGTCTTAGTGGGAGGAACACACAATATATCATCGCATCACTCGGTTTCCACCTCCATTTCTCGCAGAATTAATTTTACAGACACAAAAAGACCCCACCATGTCGAATGAAGACATTTTCTGACTCCGTTTATAAAATTGTAATGGCATTTCATGTTTCTGTCAGACCTGTCGTGACATTTTCATCCATTCAGTCAGGAAATTCATCCATATGAAATGGTTGGATAGAAGCATGGTTAGTGCATCAGCAGTTAATGGTTTACTCCTTATTATCCTGTAACGGCTCTTGTTGGTAGAAGGAGACCAAGGCACGGCATGGTAGGTATACATCGTATCTTTATTGATGACACCAAACAAAATAACAAAGTCAAAAAACGAAAGCGCACAGTTCTGTCAGGCTACAGAAACTAAACGGAAAATAAGATCCCACAACCTAATGGTGGGAAAAAGGGCTGCCTAAGTATGATCCCCAATCAGAGACAACGATAGACAGCTGCCTCTGATTGGGAACCACACTCGGTCAAAAATAAAGAAACAGAAGACATAGAATTTCCCACCCAAGTCACACCCTGACCTAACCAAATGTAACAGTACTCGTCTTGCGTTGTGTACAATCAGTCATCGACACGGAACTCCAACATGTAGCACCAGTCATGTAGCTTTATTCGCTGGTTTGGTGCTTGTTCACTGGGGTAGTTACCAAAATAATACAATTACAATATACAATATAATATATTTAACAATGTACCTGATAAGAACGACACAAAATTGCACGTCATGCAATGCACGTCTCACCATCCAACTCTGCACTCACGCACTGTACAAAATATATGAACCCCCCCACCAGACACAGTAAGTTGCTGGCTAATACTGGCGGGAATTCTCTACAACAAAATGCACAACAAATATTCTCCAAAAACCGCTGCATCTTATGTGTGATGTTCGAATAACATTTACAAACAATTTGATATAAATTGTACATTTAAATCATCACTTGAGAGTATAAAAATCACTTTTGATGTACAGTGCTTTGCAACCAACAACTTACCGCTGGTTTGGTGCTTGTTCACTGGGACGATTCTAACTGGAACATCCCCCCTCGTAAGCAAGCTACGCAAACCAGCCAATAAGATGCCATGTTGAGTAGGTGAAGGCAAAACAAACTCAAACCAAAAACCCATTGGCTTAACAATAAAGTGGCAAGGGGAATCACCAATATAACCCTGTTACACTCCCCCCTACTGAATTCCAATGGCCAAGAAAAATAACAAAATACAAAACAGCACTGTGCAAACACACCAGATACAGAGACACTCAACATATGTACAGAATAATCCAGAGAAAAAATATATATATATACTACCTAATAGAGAAAACTAAAAGGTAAAGCTGTGTATATCAAGGATGCAGACCCTGCTTTTAATCAGTCACTAAATATTCCAGTCATTAGACTATTCTCCTTGAGAATTAGAGTGAAAAGCAGTTGATCAAACCCATTAGCCCTCGTAGGTAAACATGCCTGTCACATGTTAAGTACACTCGGTGACTTTAAAACATCCAAGTAATAAAATAAACCACCATAAGAGACTTTATCATATCCGTCACATTACCATCCTGCAACCTCTAATCATGATCACAATGATGTAAAAGCAAAACAAATAAAAGACGTCAATACCATTGACCCTCTATTCACATATTTAACCTTCAAGAGCTAACTTTCTGCTGATTCATAATCTCAATCAGTCTTGACACTGGTTTAAATAGCCTTCCTGCCCTTGACCTAATATGACCCCGACTACCTTCAACTGCATAAGGGGTAACAGTGTTGTGTACTGTTGCAATAGTGTGTCCGTCAACACAGTCAGTACGTAACTGATCAGGGAAGGAATGGTCCGTGTTTGGTAGGTCAGTACGGATATCGTAAGCAGACTGGTCAATTAGCTCACTCACTACACTGTTACAGTCTCGGTCAGATTCTTGAAGACTCTCTGATCGAGGCAGACCTTCCAGCTGCAGTATATCATCCACGGAATCCAAAGATAGAATATCCTGAGCATCCAAGGATCGCACATCACCCTCCAGGCTTGTTTCACCTGTTCCTTCAGAAGACAACTCTGACACCCACACTCTGGTTCTGTACTCAGCACCATCATCCACTGCAGTGTCCATGGCAGCTGAGACCACAAGGCTGTCATTCATGTCCTCAGACTCTGTTAATCCAGACATGTCTGTTCCCTCCTCAACAGCAGCATGGGGAAGAGGAAGAAAGTTGACTGGCATTATCAGGTTGCGATGTACCGTCTTCTCCCGTCCAGTGGAGCTGTTCTGAATCTTAAAAGTGTGACTGTCAGCATTCAATCCAGTGACAAGGTAGACAGTATCCTCCCAACGGTCAGCGAGCTTCCGCTTTCCCCGCTCCCCCTTGTTAGCCAGCAATACTCGATCCCCAATCTCCACTGGTGCTCCTCTGACTCTTCTGTCATAAAGGTCAGCATGCCTCTTCAACTGCTTCGCTGCAGATGCCTGTGCTGCATTCATGGCTTCTTTCAGATCGCTCCTCAAAGTCTTAACAAACTGGTCATAGTCGACAACTTCTGGGTTCTCTATGACAGAGCCAAAGACTATGTCAACAGGCAGTCTTGGCGTCCTCCCAAACATTAGCAGGAAAGGGGCAAAGCCTGTGGTCTCGTGGATTGTACAATTGTATGCAAACGTAAGGGACTTCAGCGCCTGAGGCCATCTGTGCTTTACTCTCGTTGGCAGGGCCCGGATCATATTTCCCAAAGTCCTATTCATCCTTTCGCAGGACCCGTTCCCCATCGGATGGTACGGCGTGGTGTGAGACTTCTGAACGCCTGCAACACTCAACAGTTCGGCTATTAAAGCGCTCTCAAAGTTGGCTCCCTGGTCTGAGTGTATACGGCGAGGCATCCCGTAGACACAGAAATAGTTGTTCCACAACTGATGAGCTACTGACTTAGCAGACTGGTTCGGACACAAGAAGGCATGAGCCAATTTGGTGAAGTGGTCAGTAACAATGAGCACATCCAAGGATTTGTTTGAAGAATCTTCTGCAGACCAGAAGTCTATGCACACTAGTTCAAGAGGCTCAGTTGTTATTATACTCTCAAGAGGAGCTCTTGCTTCCGGATCAGGAGTCTTGCTCACCACGCATCTCCTGCAGCACTTCACATAAGCTTTGTCTTGTCTTGTCAGGTAGACTGTTCTCTGTTGGCCCTGGTGGCCAGCTTCATCATGGACACCCTTCAACACCATTGCTTTCATGGAGGCTGGAACCACATACAGATACATTTTCCTCTTTGTAACCACATTCTTCGAAACACGATACAGTACACCCATCTTCATGGTCAACTTGTCCCAACTTCTGAGAAGACACAAAACCTCAACACTCTCATGGGCACGCTCTCTCCGGGATGGTCTTCTCCCCCTCTCCACAAAGAAGATGACTTTGCTGATCACGTTGTCATCACGCTGCTTACTCATCAGTAGGTCGTGTGGCAGAACATCGACATCGGTCTGCTCTGATGGCATAACAGCCTGTGGGAGCTGTGGCAACAGCAGTGCATGTGAGCCCACTTCACCCACCCAGCACCTGTGTGAATGAAGAACAGCTGCAACTTCATGTCTTGATAAAGCACCAGATGGGGGGTCAACAGTAGCCTGACAGCTAATGACCACTTCGTTGGAGTCAGAGGCTTTGTCAAAGGGGTGGCTGGACCAGCGAAACACATCTTGCACTCTGTCTGTGCGCACAGCGTCGGCTTCAGCTAGTAAGGTCTCGTACGGAACCCTTGTCAGGCGATGGAGTGCACTGGGTCGTACGAAGGGCTCTCTGCTCAAAGCATATGCAACAACATTTATTTTTCCAGGGATGTACTTGATGTCAAACTCGTATGGTGCCAGCTTGGCGACCCATCTCTGTTCACAAGCATCAAGCTTTGCTTTGGTCAGAATGTATGTCAAGGGATTATTATCCGTCCATACCGTGAACTGCTGTCCCCGTAGCCAGTGGTGGAACTTGTCACAGATAGCCCATTTCATGGCAAAGAACTCGAGCCTGTGCGCAGGATACCTTGACTGTGCATAACTGAGGGACTTGCTCGCGAAGGCTATAGGTCTCGCTGTAGTTCCCGGTTCCTGCACCTGAGATAGCACAGCACCTACGCCATTGCTGGATGCATCCACCGAGAGTAGAAAGGGTTTTTCGAAGTTGGGGTGGGCCAACAAAACCTGGTCCAGTAAGGCTTGCTTTAGCTGGAATAAGGCCTGTCTGCATTCTGTTGTCCAGTCGGCAGCCGTCAACTTCCTGACAGGTGAGCTTCGCTTATTTTTCCAGCGTGGAGCCTTGTGTCCAGTAGTCAATCCAAAGAGAGGCTTTGCAATGGTCGAGCAACCTTCAATGAACTGTTGATAATACACCACCATCCCAAGGAATGACCTCAATTTCTTCTGAGATGGAATGTCAGTGCCATCTTTCATCAGATCGGCTTCTGTTACTCCTGTAATGGCCCTCACCTTCTCAGGGTCTGTAGCTACACCATCCGCACTAATGATATGCCCCAGAAACTTCACAGACCTCTGCAGAAAGTTACACTTTTTTGGCGCCAACTTCAGGTTGTGAGCCTTGAGACGCTCAAAAACCATTTCCAGGCGCTGTATAGCCAGATCTTCAGTGGGCGCATAGACCAAGACATCGTCAAGGTAACACAGCAGGCTAAGAAAGTTCTGATCCCCAAAGATGTTTAGCATCATCCTCATAAAGGTTGCCGGACTATTACATAACCCCTGTGGCATTCGATTGTATTCGTACAATCCAAATGGCGACGTAAAAGCTGTGAATCTCCGGTCATCCTCATGCACTTCCACATTGTAGTAGCCAGAGGTAAGGTCCATTGTCGAGAAAAAGGCATTTCCACCTAACACAGCCAGCGCGTTAGCCTGGTGAGGGAGTGGGTGGGCGTCTTTGATGGTGCGAGCATTGAGCAAACGAAAATCAGTACAGAGTCTCAGGTCTCCAGACTTCTTCCATACAAGGACAAGGGGAGAGGCGAACTCACTACTAGACTTCCTTATGATATCACGTTCTTCCATCTCATTCAATGCTTGTTTGAGCTTCTCATAATTATTTGGTGAAAGGCGTCGGTAGGGCATCCGAAAGGGTTTCTCATCACTCAGTTGGATGCGGTGAAGACATCCGGAAGCTTTTCCACAATCCAACTTGTGCCTGGAAAAAATAGACTGGTACTCAGCTATGAGCTGGATGAGTTTCTTCTTACCAGCAGGAGACGCTTGACAGGAGGAGACATCAATATCAGTCAAACCTAAGTCACGTAAGACCTCAGGATCGTTTGAACTGTCAAGTCCGTCAGTATTGTGAAGTTGGCTGGAACCGTCAGTCTGTGTCAAGTCATCTTGGCAGTCAGTGAGTATATCAGCCATTCTCTGCACTTGCTGCTGGAAAGCTGCTGATGAATCATCATTCACACACGAACAGTCAAAGTCCTCTAGAGCCATGCAAGGAAAGACATCGGCTAAAGTGGCGTTTCGTCTCAATGTCACTGTCTTCTGAGAAGGGTTTATCACTCTAACAGGGAGCCACCCATTCCCCCGCAATAGAGCTACTGTCCTCCCTACCAGTATTGACCTTGGTGTTGACCTTGAACTGCTGGGCTCAATGACAACAGCACTGCCAGCTGATAGATTCTGAGTGTTTCGTAGTCTGCCCCAGACTAAGTGTTCCTGCATAGGCTCTAGAGTCACAGACCCTTTTAGTCTCACAGTTCCAACTTTGTCAGGTACTTCACTGTCTCTCCATCTCTCCACATTAGCCATCATATCGATTAGCTTGCTCTCCTCACCCCCGTCACACACAGGAGTATAAACCCTCTTCCAGAGATCTCCATCCGTCTTCAGGTGGCGAATCAAGTGCTTTAGGAGATTGCTGCCCAAGATGAGGTCATCACTCTGGCCTTCCAACACCAGTGTAGGCACAGCAACTCTACATCCGTACACCTCCATCTCCAGCTCACATACTCCCAAAGGCCTCGTCTTCAACCCACCACAACCAACCAAGACTACCTCTGTAGGACTCAATGATGGACTTTTCAACACTCCTGCATGCAACAGTTCAGGTAACACCCTAGAGCTCAAGGTACAAGCCATGGATCCACTGTCAAGCATAGCTCTCACTTCTACTTCTCCTCCTATTAACACCTTGGCATAGAATAAATCATCATACGGGGTAAGTCTCTGTGTGTTCTGCATTATGATACTCTTCTCAGTCTCCATTTCGTCACAAACACTTTTATATACAGACTCCAAATCAACAGCTCTCACTGATGGGGACTCTACAAAAGGCCCAACACTCTCCCCTTCTACATGCAGGCCTACTAGTTTTCCGGAAGCTGAGCAGTGATTACTGTAGGGACTCCACCAGCTGTGCTCAGAGCTGCGGCCTTGGGGCACTGAGAGCGTGCGTGGCCAGCTACATGACAAAGAAAGCAGAGGTGATTGGCCCTGCAGTGAAAGTAAGTATCATGTCCAGCATCCCCGCACACGTTACATGGCCCATTAGACTTCACTTTGCTCCTATTCCCTTTTTGGAACTTAGACTGTTGTGGCCTCTGCTCCAGCACACGCTCCAGCATTGCAAGGATACGTTCCATCGGCTCAGCTGAGCCCTGAATAGTCTGGGCTGGGTAAGGCAACGTATTGGGTACTTCCATGTGGGTTCTCACAGCAGGCATGGTGATCGGCATGACAGCACCAACTTCCTGCTTCATTGTTGCGATGGCTGGGGTCAACTTAGATAAGTGAGAGTACCTCCGCTCCCTCCTGTATTCATCCAGCCTCTCATGAACATCTGCAGCAGTACACTGCTGTAATGGCTTGCACTTAAAGATAAGCGACAGTTCAGCATTAGCGCAATGTCTGATAAACATGACTGTGAGCTCACGAGATGGGTCTTCAACACTTTTTCCCTGTCTCTTTAGACAATCTTCAGCAACCTCCATAGCCCTGTTCAGTCTGAGCCAATATTCAAATGGTTGTTCATCAGTCAGAGGTAATGTGGCATAAAAGTCAGCAAGGGGCATGCTTGAAAAAACAGTGTCACTAAAATGTTGTTTCAGTATGTCAAAGATGGGACTCGGGCCTTTAGATAAATCAATGGAGGGATTGCTGCGTATGCCAACTTTAACAACATCGCGGGCCCTTCCCATAAGCCTGCCCATAACCTCAACTGCTTGGTCCATCACAGACACGCCCCTCATGTAAACCATTACCATATCCTCCCACTCATGCACTGTGCACTTTTCAGAGCCATCCCCCCGAAAGTACACCGGTTCCCTGATATCAGACTTCAATACCAGGTTCAGGCCTGACACATCCATACCCCTCGAGCTGCATACACTCCCCATAACATTGTCCCCAACATGCCCAACAATTGCCTTTGACTCCAAACAGGAGGCAATGTTCTCCCCAATGGAATGGCCAATCTGCTGTACTATGTCTGCTATCAAATCCATGGAGACCTCCCCACTCCCTGTATTTGGCAAAACTCTTTCATACACATCCTTGGGCGTGTCCATGGGTAACCTATTGTCAAAACCCTCCAGTTTGGGCATAGGTGTAGAAGTAACTGGAATTTTGGCTGAACCCCTTCCAACAGATGGTGACATATTAAATGACAGGAAACCCCTACCTCTTCCAACACCTTCCATTTTAAAAATGGGAAATCAACACCCCAATAAAAATGTAAATAGCAAAACATGCATATATATATATTTTAAACCTCACGTCAAAATCTAACCTATATCTAGTACACTGGTAAAACTCACCCTACTTATATCAGATATACATTATAATTGCAATTAAACAAGTAACACAAAAGTTCATCAATTTCGATAATAAAACGTTCTAGTGGCACCCTCTTGTGGCGAAATGCGATATCGCCATAAACTGCACCAGCAACGTCTTATCTGATTCTTCAACAGCAACCACGGCGAAGCGGCACCACGGCGAAGCGGGAATTCTCTACAACAAAATGCACAACAAATATTCTCCAAAAACCGCTGCATCTTATGTGTGATGTTCGAATAACATTTACAAACAATTTGATATAAATTGTACATTTAAATCATCACTTGAGAGTATAAAAATCACTTTTGATGTACAGTGCTTTGCAACCAACAACTTACCGCTGGTTTGGTGCTTGTTCACTGGGACGATTCTAACTGGAACATCCCCCCTCGTAAGCAAGCTACGCAAACCAGCCAATAAGATGCCATGTTGAGTAGGTGAAGGCAAAACAAACTCAAACCAAAAGCCCATTGGCTTAACAATAAAGTGGCAAGGGGAATCACCAATATAACCCTGTTACACAAACACAGAGAACAATAAGGATCTCTAAGGTTAGGGCGTGACACATCCTCCCCTTTTTAGATAGTCATCCTTTTCCATGTTTCATTCATCAGATTGCTTTACATGGGTTTTTGTGTTACATTTTTTATTTTGGCTGTTAAGATGGGTGAGGTTCCCATTTCCTCACAAGAAGTCCTTTGGGGTTCCATCCACCATCATCATGATCCATCAGCACTATGTATGTATATGATACGATTTGTTAATTCATCTTATTTTTAACATTATGTACAAATAGGGTAATACTTTACCTTAAGTTACCCTAATAACTATGTAACTACACATTAGGTGACCCTTGTATTTCATTTTTGCATTGTCTCTATGCACACTCACAGGACTCTAAACACTCACGCACACTGACACTCCAACACTCACACGTTTTTCCTGACTCTACAAACACATACTGACATACAATCAAAATGGTCCACCACCCAAAGGACATCCAGCCAACTTGACACAACTGTGGGAAGTACTGGAGTCAACATGGGCTAGAATCCCTGTAAAGTGCTTGCGATACCTTGTAGAGGCCGTCATAGTAAATAAGAATTTGTTCTTAACTGACTTGCCTAGTTAAATAAAGGTTACTTTTTTTTTTAAAGAAATAGAGTCCATGCCCCGACACATTGAGGCTGTTCTGAGGGCAAAAGGAAGTGCAACTCAATATTAAGGTGTTCCTAATGTTTTTTACACTAATGTTTTGTACGCTGCTGTTGATCATATATCCTGATACCTAATCACCTTACATGTCTACCTCTATCACTTCAGTATTCCTGCACATTGTAAATATGGTATTGGAACTGACCCTGCATATAGCTTCTTACTTTCTGGTGCTCTTCTTATTTCTTATTTTTATTTATTGTGTGTTTTTGTTCTACCTTGTGTTATTTTTAGTGCTATGTTGATATTGATTACTGCATTGTTGTGTTTGGAGCTTGCAAAAAAGGCTTTCCACTGTACTTGTGCACGTGACATTAAAACTTGAAACGTGAAATATCTGTAGTGACATTGTATTAACATGTACTTACATAGTAACTGCTTTCTACATGGTAATAGAGTTTAGTGTTATCAGTTGTTACACAAGTGGTAAAATCATTTCATAATAATTCTAAAAGTAACCTCTCCCCCATCTGTACTTGCAGGAGGATTCCGATGGCTATTAGAAGTACAGCACTGTCAAGTGCCTCATCTCAGAACATTCCAGAACTACTGTAACAATCAACTATCAAAACATTCCATGTCACCCTGCCAAGTCCGGTTGTGCCTCGTTGTGTTCCTTAATGGATTCTGTACCGTGCGTGTGTGTATGACTCTGTGTGTGTATCTATTAGTGTGTGTAACGTGTGTATGGGTGTGTCTTAATGCTTAGTGGGTGTACGCCAGTGTGTGTGTGTGTGGGTCAGTGTGTGTCCTGGAGTCTCCGTCAGTCAGTCCTGAGTGGGGTCTATACGCCCATCTTCAGTAACTCCCTCCCACTAAGGCAGCCACCTGGACACAGAAGGGACTATATGTTCTGTCTATCTGTCTGTGGACTTTGAAGTAAATACAAATACTGTATTCAGGACGGTGTCCGCCCACTCTACTCCGAGGGTGGGAAAACGCATGTTTTTTTGGTGATGACATGTCACTTCCTTATGTTATAAAATAAATTAAACCAAGACAAATATGATTATTCATGTTCTGAATTGTTCAGTGGAGCCTTTCTCTAACATATCACTAATGATATCCAAGAAGTCGGATTTCCTAACCTAATACAGCCAATAATAAGCACCGCGCTCTGTTGACATAGCAAGTTTCCCGTAACAACTTGAGGATTTTACATTTGTTTGGTGGTCGGCTTTGAAAATAAAAAGCTTGGTATACGCTCAGTGCTCTGTTGACATTTCACAGATGTACATTTGTTTTTGTGGGAAATCCCAAAAAATTATAAAAGGAATTTTGAATTAATATGAAGCGTACACTAAAATATGAAAACATGTCTCAAAATCAATATCCATCTTATCTTGATTGTTTTAAGTCCTGCGGATTCGAGAAGAATGACGACGAGTTCAACGGAAAAGTGAGCCTGTCAGCTAGCCAGTAGCCTTAATTCTTGCACAAAATCCAACCCAGCTGATTTTGATGAAGTTTTCCCGATTTTCCCCGATTTTTTTTTTTACCCCTTTTTTCTCTGGCCTCCACTGATTTAGTCACCCTAATTCTAGCCATCCTAGAAGGGTAATAACTCCAATAACTTTTGAACGGAGTATAATTGAGACATTTGTACCATCCTTCTATCTACACAATTAACATTATTTTTACCCATTGGTCAAAAGATGGGTTTTTGATTGGACACCCGAGATATAAACTAAGCAAAAAAAGAAACGTCCTCTCACTGTCAACTGCGTTTATTTTCAACAAACTTAACACGTGTAAATATTTGTATGAACATAAGATTCAACAACTGAGACATAAACTGAACAAGTTCCACAGACATGTTGTCACGATCGTCGTATTAAGTAGACCAAAGCGCAGCGTGGTGTGAATGCATGATTTAATGAAAAGATGGAAAAAACACGAAGTACACTCAAACTAACTAACTAACTAACTAACTAACTTGACTGCTAAAGAAACACTGTGCTAACAAGCAACATAACATAGACAATAACCCACAAACCCAAACTGGAAAATGGCAACCTAAATAGGTTCCCCAATCAGAGACAACGATAAACAGCTGCCTCTGATTGGGAACCAATCCAGGCCACCATAGACCTACAATATGCCTAGACTAGGAACACACACATAGACATACAAAACCCTAGATGAGACAAAAACACACATACCACCCTCATCACACCCTGCCCTAACCAAAATATATAAAGAAAACAAAGAATACTCAGGTCAGGGCGTGACACATGTGACTAACAGAAATTGAATAATGTGTCCCTGAACAAAGGGGGGGTCAAAATCAAAAGTAACAGTCAGTATCTGGTGTGGCCACCAGCTGCATTAAGTACTGCAGTGCATCTCCTCCTCATGGACTCTACCAGATTTGCCAGTTCTTGCTGTGATATGTTATCCCACTCTTCCAGAAAGGCACCTGCAAGTTCCAGGACATTTCTGGGGGGAATTGGCCCTAGCCCTCACCCTCCGATACAAGAGGTCCCAGACGTGCTCAATGGGATTGAGATATATAGGCTCTTCGCTGGCCATGGCAGAACACTGACATTTCTGTCTTGCAGGAAATCACGTACAGAACGAGCAGTATGGCTGGTGGCATTGTCATGCTGGCTGGTGTGGCTGAGTATGGCTGGTGGCATGTCAGGATGAGCCTGCAGGAAGGGTACCACAGGAGGATGTCTCCCCTGTAACGCACAGCAAAGGATGTCTTCCCTGCATTGACAACAAGCTCAGTCCGATGATGCTGTGACTCACCGCCCCAGACCATGACGGACGCTCCACCTCCAAATCGATCCCGCTCCAGAGTACAGGCCTCGGTGTAACGCTCATTCCTTTGACGATAAATGTGAATCCAACCATCACCCCTGGTGAGACAAAACCGCGACTCGTCAGTGAAGAACACTTTTTGCCAGCCCTGTCTGGTCCAGAGAGTGGGTTTGTGCCCATAGGCGCCGTTGTTGCCGGTGATGTCTGGTGAGGACCTGCCTTCCAACAGGTCTATAAGCCCTCAGTCCAGCCTCTCTCAGCCTATTGCGGAGAGTCTGAGCACTGATGGAGGAATTGTGTGTTCCTGGTGTAACTCGGGCAGTTGTTGTTGCCATCCTGTACCTGTCCCGCAGGTGTGATGTTCGCATTTACCGATCCTGTGCAGGTGTTGTTACACGTGGTCTGCCACTGCGAGGACGATCAGCTGTCCGTCCTGTCTCCCTGTAGCTCTGTATTAGGCGTCTCACAGTACGGACATTGCATTTATTGTCTCATCTGCAGTCCTCATGCCTCCTTGCAGCATGCCTGCAGATGAGCAGGGACCCTGCGACCTTTCTTTTGGTGTTTTTCAGAGTCGAGTCAGTAGAAAGGCCTCTTTTAGTGTCCTAACTTTTCATAACTGTGACCTTATTTGCCTACTGTCTGTAAGCTGTTAGTGTCTTAACAACCGTTCCACAGGTGCATGTTCATTAATTGTTTATTGAACAAGCATGGGAAACAGTCCTTTACAATGAAGATCTGTGAAGTTATTTGGATTTTTACAAATTATCTTTGAAAGACAATGTCCTGAAAAAGGGACGTTTCTTTTTTTGCTGAGTTTAGTGTACTGTGATAAACCGCTGACAGTCCTGCACAGATGCGATCACTATATGCAGAGTACACTGTATTACAATTTATGAAAAAGCACATAAGTGTCTATAACAATTAACTATATGAATTTGAAAGGAAGTATACTTTATTTCTGTGTGTACTGCTGTGCTATATGCGGTATTTGTGAATTTATGAACTTGTATTTTTATGTTCTCACTCTGCAGATTAGTAAAATACCAGGTAGTTTGAAACATACCAGCCTGGAACCAAAACATTCAACTAACTGTGACAAGGAGTTTAGTTACATTTGTTAAATGTTGAATAAGGTATAACATGTCTTTATTTCTTAGTTTGTCTTATTACATCTATTCACAACAGGTGTGTTTGCCTCAGAAATAGAATGCGCTGACAGACACAGCAAACTTTCTTGCCACAGCTCGCATTGATGTGCCATCCTGGATGAGCTGCACTACCTGAGCCACTTGTGTGGGTTGTAGACTCCGTCTCATGCTACCACTAGAGTGAAAGCACCGCCAGCATTCAAAAGTGACCAAAACATCAGCCAGGAAGCATAGGAACTGAGAAGTGGTCTGTGGTCACCACCTGCAGAACCACTCCTTTATTGGGGGTGTCTTGCTAATTGCCTATAATTTCCACCTGTTGTCTATTCCATTTGCACAACAGCATGTGAAATTTATTGTCAATCAGTGTTGCTTCCTAAGTGGACAGTTTGATTTCACAGAAGTGTGATTGACTTGGAGTTACATTGTGTTGTTTAAGTGTTCCCTTTATTTTTTGAGCAGTGTAGTTAAAACCTCTCCACAAGGCTATGTGACTGGGAAATTCATTGGTACACTCAATATGGCTGATCTGTATTGAGGAATGCCATTCTAGGGATTCTATTTCTATGTTTTGCCTGCATGCTCATTGTAAAAGTACAGTATTACTATGTAACAGGAGAGCCAACTTCAGTCTTTTCCAACACCGACTCCGCCCGACTGTCTCAGCAGGATCTTAAAAGAAAATTCCAAAACGCATCACAACCATCATACTGTGACACTTTCTGTATTTTGAAAGTTCTATATCTTGAAAACTTGATTGCTGACATCCAAAACATTTTGGGACTACATCAACAGTGGACTAATGAAGCAAACACCAAAATTACATTTTTGAGTGGTATTTTTCTTTAAAAATCAAATGCAGCTGTTTTTATCTCTATCAAAGCATTTCTCTGTAACAATTAAGTACCTTACTGTGATTGCTTTCAATTAAAATGGTCAACAATAAATCAAAATAGCTTCTTAGCAAAGAACAATTTCCCAAGCAAGAATGTTGCTAGGACTTTTCTAGGAGTGGTCTTAAGTGGGGAGGAGAAAACTCGCTATTAATGGCATTAGTTTGAAACTCTTATTGGTCTATTAACTAATTTACCACCTGGTGATGTCACCAGGCAGGCCAAAACTCCAACCCACCAAAACAGGCTGAAGTCTCAGGTGGTCTTTTCAAACAGCTGTAACACTAAAAGGGCATTAACACAACTTCACAGTTTTATTCCAACGATTGTGGAAATACGACTTTGGCTATTTGCATTTAGAAACGCCCCCGATTAAGCATAATATGGTCAGAATCATGCCTTTAAAGCCCGTGGGGAATATACAACGCCATACCATGAAATAGCCTACAATGGTGCAAAAGAGACTGAAATACATAGTGGTGCTAGTGTCAGAAAGTACGACCAAAAGGTTCGCTCATGTGGTTTGACCAGTAAAAACAGCTACAAAAAGAGGACCAATAGGACAATTCAAGTTGCTTTAGCAATGGCAAAAGAGTAGGCAACAAACCAATAAGCCATCCATCCTCAACAGCTCCCTCTAGGTCTTGCAGAACTTTGCTGTTCTGCAGAATGAACGAGTCCTGCGTTCCACATGGCCACTTCATTCAGCAGCTTTTTTTTGCACATCACATAACCTATCGCCTGCACACAAAGAGTGGAAGCCTTTTCTGTTCACATAGTTTAACTCGTTTTGGGATGGTGATTTATAAAAATATAAATACAACATGCAAAATGCAAGCAGAAATAAAAACATGGTCATAATAAAATAACACATTTATCAGTAATAAGGTCCTCAATCAGTTTTCTGAATTGCCCTAGAGGCACCAGAACAACACATTCATCAGTCATAATGTCCACAATCAGCTTTCTGAATTGCCCTAGAGCAGTTATTCCCAAACTGGGGTAACCCCGACAGCATTGCGCGTACTCCCAGGGGTATGCGCAATGCCGTCGGGGGTATGCCAAATAAAAATTGGTTTCACATTTAAATACATATATTCTTTTTTTTATTCTTAAAAAAAAAAAATGTACATTTTTTTTCCTTCACATTTTCAAACAGTCCATTTATATTTTCCAACAGGGCTATAAGTGTGGGTGAGGTGTTTTTCTTGCCTGAGTAGCCTCGTGTCACTGCCAAAAATAAAATTGAATAATCTAGTGTTCAGCGAAATAACAACACAATGTCAAATACAAGTAGCCTAGTCAAATAATTAACATCCAATCACATTAACTGTTACTCTCTCGCGGGAATTCTACTACGTATGTAGCCAAACGTAGCTGCTGCTCATGTTGGTATCTGTACTGATGGCGCAAAAGCCATGACAGGGAGACATAGTGGAGTGGTAACGCACGCGTGTGCAAGCAGTTGCTCCCGACGCCACTTGGTTACACTGCAGCATCCACCTAGAGGCTCTTGCTGCCAAGGGAATGCCTGACAGCTTGAAATATGTTTTGGACATTACAGTGAAAATGGTTAACTTTGTTAAAGCAAGGCCCCTGAACTCTCGTGTATTTTCTAAATTATGCAATGACATAGGCAGCAACCATGCAATGCTTTTACAACATGCAGAAGTGCGTTGGTTATCAAGTATTGACACTTATTTTTTTTACATTGAGAGAAGAGCTTAAAGTTTACTGACCATAGTTTTCACTTGTCTGACCGCTTGCATGATGACAAGTTTCTCACACGACTGGCCTCTGGGTGATGTTTTTTCTCACCTGAATGAGCTGAATCTAGGATTACAAGGATTCTTCGCAACTATATTCAATGTACGGGACAAAATTGAGGCTATGATTAAGAAGTTGGAGCTCTTTTCTGTCTGCATTAACAAGGACAACACACAGGTCTTTCCATCTAGAGTTAGCCATCCCCGAGACTGGGTGTGGTAACTAATATGTCTACAGTTTAGTAAAGATGCAGAGACCCACCTGTTTTGAGCCACAACATTTTTCAATTTGTTGGGGTTGCCTGTTTTGCATGTTATTTTGGCATTAATACTTGTCACATATCAGTTTAAAAACAATGTAAAAAAAATAAAATAAAAAAAAGCATAAATAAAAAATCATTGAGTTGCTGAAAAGAGCCCGTTGCTAAAAATCCAAGGGTGGATTGCACTTGGATCTGCACCTGCATGACACGCTTTAGCCTTTTTAAGATAGGTGTTAAATCCTCACAATAATCCTGTAAGAGTGGTTTTAGGAAAAGACATGACAAGCCAATATCTACTTTCTGCCTGGGCCACTCAAGGACATTCAGAGACTTGTCCAGAAGCCACTCCTGACTTGTCTTGGCTGCTTGGCTGTGTGCTTAGGGTTGTTGTCCTGTTGGAAGGTGAACTTTCGTCCCAGTCTGAGGTCCTGATCGCCCTGGAGCAGGTTTTCATCAGGGTTCTCTCTGTACTTTGCGTCGTTCATCTTTCTCTCGATCCTGACTAGTCTCCCAGTCCCGGCCGCTGAAAAACATCCTCACAGCATGATGCTTCCACCACCATGCTTCACCGTAGGGATGGTGCCAAGTTTCCTTCAGACGTGACGCTTGGCATTCAGGCTAAAGAGTTAGGTGCTTTTTGGCAAACCCCAAGTGGGCTGTCATGTGCCTTTTACTGAGGGGGAGCTTCCGTCTGGCCGATTAGTGGAGTGCTCCAGAGATGGTTGTCCTTTTGGAAGGTTCTCCCAGAGGAACTCTGGAGCTCTGTCAGAGTGACCATCAGGTTCTTGGACACCTCCCTGACCAAGATGCTTCTCCCCGTCTTGCTCAGTTTGCCCGGGCAGCCAGCTTTGGGAAGAGTCTTGGTGGTTCCAAACTTCTTCCATTTAAGAATGATGGAGGTCACTGTGTTCTTGGGGACCTTCATTGCTGCAGAAATGTTTTGGTACCCTTCCCCAGATCTGTGCCTCGTCACAATCCTTTCTCTGAGCTCCATGGACAATTCCGCCGACCATATGGCTTGGTTTTTGCTCTGACATGCACTGTCAACTGTGGGACCTTATGTAGATGGTTGTGTGCCTTATCAAATCATGTCCAATCAATTGAATTTACCACAGGTGTACTCCAATCAAGTTGTAGAAACACCTCAAGGATATTGAATGGAAACAGGATGCACCTGAGTGCAACTTCAAGTCTCATAGCAAAGGTTCGGAATGCGTATGTAAATATGGTATGTTTTCTATTTTGAATAAATTTGCAAAATTGTCTCAAAAACCTGTTTTCGCTTTGTCATTATGAGATTTTATTTAATAATAAGGCTGTAATGTAACAAAATGTAGAAAAAGTCAAGGGGTAAGAATACTTTCCGAATGCACTGTATGTGATGTGCAAAATCACATAGCTTTTATTGGTTGCGCCGTTGTATTTCATGGTACAGCGTTGAAGATTCCCCAAGAGCTTTAAAGGGATGGTTTTGACCATATGAGCACTGAGGCTGAGTACAATTGGTATTTATCAATGGTTATCGCCTACCAGTGTGTGTATGATGCTTGTGTGATTGATTTATCCAACACACTTTTCTATGCGTACACCATTCTAAATTCCATTCGTAAGTACTATTTTAGAATAGTTTCTATGCAATATTGATAAATGAGGCCCCTGGGATTTTCACACGACAGAGTCTAGGGTTTTCCGATAACGGTGCGACAAAGGAGAATGGCAAAAATCGTGCAAGCTAACAGGCAGTCCACAAACAGGAAAATGACGGCACAGCACAATAGTGGTGTGCAGAACGACATCTTAGAATGAACAACTCGATTGTCCTTGTCATGGATGGGCCAACCAGACAGGGTTCCACTCCTATCAGCTAAAAAGAAGAATAAGCGGCTCCAGTGAGCACGCGATCACCAACACTGGACAATTGAGGAGGGGAAAAACATCCCCTGGACCGACGAATCCCGGTTCCTGTTGCATCATGCTGAATGCTGTCAGGATTTGGAGTAAGCAGCATGAGTCCATGGCCCCATCCTGCCTGATGTCAACAGCACAGGCTGGTGGGGGTGGTATAATGGTGTGTGGAATGTTTTCCTGGCACACATTAGGTACCTTGATACCAATTGAGCAACCTTTCCATGCCTTGTGCCTAGTTAAATATAGGTTAAATAAAAAAATAAAATGTCCTGAAGAATTCAGGCTGTTCTGGAGCAAAAGGTGGGAGGGGGTCGACCCAGTACTAGATGGGTGTACATAATAAACTGGCCACTGAATTTATATAAAACACAGGAAAGTCTAGTTTTTGACTTATCTGGGTCTTTAAGGCAACAAGTTATTTTCATTATATCAGATCCTCAGCGAGACAGGTGACATGGTCGTGGCTGAGAGATGGAAATAGGACGGAAGGCATTGACAGTCCCCATAGATACTACCTGTGGGTGTGTGTAAGCTGTGCGTGTAGTCATATCAGCTCTCTGATTGTCGATGAGTGCCAAAGGTATCTTAAATCAACAGACACGGGCATGATAAATAAGATTAGACAAGATGCTTTTTCTAGATTTTTTTATCTAGGAGAAACTCACACAAAGAAAAATGAACATGACTTGCTTGTCCACATTGTTTTTTTATTGACAAATATATAAAAATCATTACTAGGTCAAAGTAGTTTCCCTAAAATGTCAGTCTTATTGTGACCACAGATAGCAATGCACTGTTGTCACTGCATATTATCATATTGACACAGATTGCCATATCTAGAGACAAATGTTTTTTTCCACACCCTTCTGCCACTGTCACTTAAACCTGGAGTCAAAAGGGAAACAGAGCACTTCAACCACCTCTAAAGTCACAGAAAACACAGTCAGACAATTATCAGTTTCCAGTGGAGGTTAGACCACAAACTTCAGTGACTTATTGTAAATCTGGAATGCGTTAAGTAGGCACACAATGTATCAGTAACCGCAAGATGGTACTACCTGAACTCATCACTCCGCCTGCCGTTTATGCTCGTTTTGTTTAAAAAAAACGTTCTCCTCCTCCCTACTTCATCATGACCCTGGACTCCATGCAGTATACTCTAGAGAAACCAAAAAGTTAACACTGTTGCTGGACATCCTAGTGCCACTCCCATATAGACTTTCGGCGGGGAGGAGTCAGTCGTCTGCATCCCAAATGGCACTCTATTCTCTTTATAGTGCACTTTTGTCCAGGGCCCGCAATGGGAAACCCATGGGTCTCTGGTCAAAAGTAGTGTACTACATATTGAATAGTATGTAGTAGTGCACACCACATAGGGAATTGTATGAAAGTGTTTGCACTCACTACTGTAAGTCGCTCTGGATAAGAGTGTCTGCTAAATTACTAAAAATGTCTCCATGACTCGTGTCACAGCAGAGGCCCAAGCCAATTAACAAGCACCCTAGAGATTGAACCTGCTCAACGCCAATGCCCTCACAGGGGAACGAGGCTGACTGGGGCTGGAGGCATTAAAAGAGATAGATATTGTACAGTGATAGACCCACACACAGCACACCAATGTTAGCAGCTAGCTAATCATGAATCCCTATTAAATATGTGGTACATTAAGGCATTACTTAAATCGTATATCCATGAATGTAGAGGCCTTAGCAGGGGAATGAGTCTGACCTGGGCTGGAGGAGTACAAATAGATACACCCACACACAGCCAGATAGCAGTGATGATTGGCTATCTACTGAACATGCAGTATTTATTCACCCTCTCTCTGGTCAAGAGAAGACCAAAGATTGAGGCCTTCACAATGGAATGAGTATGGGGCTATAGGCATGGAGGCAGCATACAGATACACCCACATCACACTAATGCCAGCAGCAAGCTAATCCTGATTCACTACAAAACATGTGGTATATCAATGTATTAATTCCTCATTTGGTGAAGACATGTCATCTTATATCCATGACTGTAGAGCCCTCACAGGGGACTGACAACTTGGGCCGGAGGAATCACACAGACACAGATAACACCCACATAGACACAGCACACATCTAGCTATGTAATACATAGCTAATGTTAGCTAATACAAGAGTATTACTTCACCATTTGGCCAACTAAAGTAATCTCATGTCCACGAATGAAGATATGAGTGAAAATGGCATGACAGGAGGGGTTGTAGAAGGGATTTCAATGTGATTTGAGTGTGCGAGCGAACTGTAAAAACTAAAGAAACCAATTGTCTCATGACATGCAGATTTCAATTTTTGACAGTTCAGATTATGACTTTTAAACATCTCCAAACATTTCAATAGTGCTCAGTTGCATGTGCTTTAGACCACTTTACTGACAAATAGTGGTTGTCCATAGTTCTAATATAGGCTTTTCTTACTGTGCACAAATAGAGGCAACTGAATCTAAAATATCAAGGAATAGATTTACTATCATTATAACCCTATTTGTCATAACACATTATCCTGAGACTACATGGAGACTCAAATGAAGCATTACCCCAATGCTTTCCTTAACACCGTTCCCAGCATTAGGAAGACTCTTGTTATACTTGGAGATGGTTAATTTTTCAAAGAATGTCTCCACTGCAATGGTGTCTGACATCTTGATTGTGTGAGGGAGGCTACCCTGAAGCTATGTCGGAAAGTCTTACAGGAAAATCTGTTGCCAAAGCACAGTCACTTCATCAGTGTTTCCCAATGTGCTAGATGGCCTCCATACCCTCCCGAGTCCCTAGCGGTGCCCTAAGTAAGAGTGAAAAATAGCGGGCATACATCCTCATATCACTATTTCACACGGAGGCGTGGGCCGCACAAACTCCACCCGTCACCGCTACTAACAACGCAATGCTAGCTAGCTAATGAAGACTGTTGTGCTGCAGGTCTTTGGAAGAGAGTGATGATCCACATTTAAAACATGTCAAAACCCTGCGAGAGTTTCAAGGGAGTCCGAGACATTCTTTGTGACCCTATAAAAGACACGGGTCGATCTGAGAGACTGTCAGTACAGTAATAAGGTGGGCCAGCCAGCAAAGAAAGAGAACACAAGAGGCCTTCAAATCCTTTTGGTGGAACTGGAACTATACTCAAGAAACAAAATCTGATTCTAGAACACACTTTGTAAACACACTGAGAAGCAAACATGAGAGGAGCTTCCTATTCCCAGAAATCCCAGTCACTGCAGGTGAGCAGCTCTCATAGCAGTACGCGGGTCCAGAGCCCCTCTCCCTCCCGGTGTCGCGGTTCCTCATACAACAACCATGGGCGGTCCGGGTACCAGGGCGGCAATTTGTCGTCCGCCGTGGAAATCGGCACAGAGATACACCAGCAGCATGCCAACGAGAAGGAGGAGATGCAGGAGCTGAACGTGAGGTTCGCCGGCTACATCGAGAAGGTTCAGGCCCTTGAACAGAGGAACGCCCAGCTGACTGCAGAGCTCGCCGCCCTACAGGGCCGCTTCAAGGGAGGCCCCACCGGCATCGGAGAAGAGTATGAACTCAAGTTCAAGGAGATGAGGGAGCTGATTGAAGCTTTGACCAATGAGAAGGGAGCTGCTGATATCGAGAGGGGATACATTGAGGAGGAGGTGGAGGTGTGGAGGCTGAAACTGGAAGAGGAGCTGTCACTGAAAGGTATGGTAGCAGTCCCACACTGATCACTGGCTAGGGAGATCTACTGATCTCGATCGTCTTCCATATTAACATTATTGTATGATGATATAAACCAAATTTCCATGAAGAAGCAGGATTTCTAGCTACAATTGTATTCCTTGAATAATCAAAACGCCAAATTTGACAACACAATGTTTCTAGACATACCATTGGTTGATTGAGATTGCTTGTACTCGTAGGGGTGTATGATCAGCCAACGTTTTGTCTACATACACCAAGTGAACCTGATCGCAATACTATAATATCATTGTTGTTGTAATGTTTTAAAACATCTACTCACCTCCCCCATTTATCCATCTCCAGAGGAGGCAGAGATGATCCTGAGGGAGTTCCGTCAAGACGTAGACAATGCCACTCTGCAGAAGGCGGAGCTTGAAAAGCGTGTCGAACAGCTGGTGGCCGAGATTGAGTTCCTCAAGAAGCTTCACGACGAGGAAGTCGCCGACCTCATGAAGCAGATCGAGGACTCCAAGGTGACTGCGGAAATTGACGGTGACCGCCCAGACCTGGCCGCATATCTGCGCAACATGCGTGCCGAGATCGAGGCTGTGGCGGCCAAAAACGTACAGGAAGCCGAGAAGTGGTACAAGGGCAAGTTCGAAACCCTCAAAGAGGTTGCCGGCAAGAAAGAAGAGCAGATGAAGTCGATTAAAGAAGAGATCACCACTTTCCACAACCAGGTGACAGACCTCCAGAACCAGATTGATGGGCTGAGGGCACGCAACATGGCCCTGGAGCAGCAGCTGGAGGACATGGAGATGGCCCACATGGATAAGGTCGGAGACCTGGAGGGCATCATTGCCCAGCTGGAAAACCAACTCTGCGAGACCAAGCTGGAGATGGGCAAGTACCTGGCTGACTACCAGGAGCTGCTGCATATCAAGCTGAAGCTGGATGCTGAGATAGCCGTCTACAGGAAGCTGCTGGAGGGAGAAGAGAGCAGACTGGGGATCTCGGCAGGGAAAGAGCCAGAAGTTTAAGGTGGGTTGATCACCGATGGATGGGTAACTGTAGTGTCCTCAAAGTCTAAGTGGTGCTTTGATGTAGAGAAAGAGTTACAGAGAAAGTTGTGTGACTGACTGGATGGCTTTATGGCTCATTGTGATGCTAAGGCTTAAAGGAAAATGTGTTGACATCAGAAAATGATTTGAATATTTACTTGCAACACTAAAGCACTGTTCACACTTTCAATACAGCATAACTGAAACATTTATTATATTTGTAGGTGTCCAAATATCATTCGAGACAGAGGAGAACTTCAAATAAAAAAAAGGTACCCACCTTATTTATAATTTCCATAGTCACTTTCAATTGTGCTGTGTACCACTCAGGCTATGTACCCTGATTCAATCCTCCATATGAAACCTACTTCTCCATGTAGGAGCGGTCAGAGAGAGGACCACCTCAGTGTGGAGACCCACACAGCTGCCAGAATGTCTGCCTGAGCACCCTACCGTATCTCCCACCCGTCAGCCCTCCCAGACTTAATTGCCCGTCAACTTCTCCCTCCACTACCCCAGCTCTTCCCGTCCAACCCTTTCAACACGCAGACCCTCAGCACCCTACCTTCTCCCCAAGTCCTACCCACCACAGCTTCCGCTCCCCTGACCAGCCCTCGTCATCGGTCGCTCCCATTCCTGCCTGACCCTGTCAACCTCTCTCGAACATTGGAGCGCCCTGCTACAGTATGGTTAACTCCTCAAACAAAAACATTCCCTTTATTTTAATTTAAACCTTGTGACTCACCCATTTTATGTAAGATAACTAAAGCTGTTTACATAAATGTATACCCACTACTACATAATAAATAAAGCTTAACTTGAGTGCATACAACTGCTGTGTTTTGTTTCTGGTAATCATTTTTAATCTCCTAATAGTTTTTGTCTAAAATTATGTCTGGGTTTGTCAGAGATGTAAAAGCTCCCAACCACTTTGTATTAGAATAACCAAAACCTGACTAGAAATGGTTACTGCACATTCTGAAATGTGGGGAAATACCAAAACCTTTCCACTCACACGAAATGAAAGCAACATAAATATAAAGATGTTTATTACTTTGAACAAAAGCATATCTTTTTTTTTTTTAAACGTACATGGTAAGATTACACAAAGTCAACCAGGATGGTCTGTTAGAACAGGAATTACAAGATTGTTAGAATACTGTTACTGCATCAAATGCTTGTTTTATGCAACAGAAGTTTTTTTTAAAGAACACTCATCTGTGTTTGGACTGAAAGTGGGCCTCAGGGAGATTTAACACGGACAGAATATTTACATGGTCTTTGGGTGATAATCCTAACAAGACCGCATTCCATAGCATGAGTTAATGTTTCTGTACTGGGTACCAAGGGGAGAAGGCCCCAGGGCCAGAACCTGGTCTCAACATAATGAGAAGTTTTTACAGCCGATACTGTTTGCGGAGAATTATTAGTATCTTTCATATGAACCCTAACCTTGTGACCCATTCCATACATCTGCGGTTTGTCATGAACTTCCAGGAGGATGGACTTTGCTATAAAATGCCGTGGCTCAAATCCGCTTGTTGGGCTCTCAACGAATTACCTACGGGGGGGGGGCTCGTTGACAAGCTCCATTACTGCAGGAAATAAATAATAAAGTTGACTTGTTTTGAAATTTAAGTCTCTCCTTTTGATTACAATAATTCCACGACAAGTCTCGGACTAGACATAACATAGTGAACATATATCCAGGAAACTAATTATTTTTGAAATGTTACGTTTGGTATGGTTGCACATAAGACAGAAGGTTACTTAAAGCAAAAACTAAAAGTAGGGTGGTTGGTTGGTTGGGTGTATAATGCAAACATCTAGCTCCCCAAAGGTTGCATGTTTGAATCTAACCACAGACAACTTCAGCATTTTGGCAACTTTCAACTACTTTGCATGTTAGCTAACCCTTCCCCTTAACCTTACTCCTAACCTTAACTTTAAGCCTAGCAAATGCTAGCCACAACAAATTGGAATTTGTAACAAGTTTTGTAAATTAACATATTGTACGTTTTGCAAATTTGAAACATTGTACATTTAGAAAATGACATATTGTACAAATATGTTATACAAATATAACATATGAAATGGATGATGATATCCACAAATTAATACAAATCATGCACGTTGTTCTCAGCAATTTTATTTTGCAATGTTTAAAACAAAAGTATAATAGAAAATACTACAAAGTTTGTAACTGACAATACAAAGCCGTTTTGAATAGGTCAGTGTCTGCTGTTCTTCCTTCTCTTCAGAGCCTTCCACTCCCCCTCCTGCGTGGCCAGACTGCCAAACAGCTCCTTCACCTTCCTCTTCCTCTCTGCATCCCTACAAACAGAGGGAAGAAAAAAAACGTTAGGTCATCTGCACATGAAAAAAGTCCATATATTTTCAAGTATTTAAAAAAATAAAAAGGTTAAGTGGGGGTTGAAAGGTGAAGGGCACAGGAGAGAAAGTGGCCAAGGCGGGGCTCAAATAACCGTCACCAAGGGGTATGTAGTCAGGAGTTGGCAGCGCCACCACTAGACCAGACTCTGGCATGTGTTATAGTGATAAGTGTACGTAATGTCATACAGACCTGCCCATGACCTCGTTGAGTTTCTCTCGGGCCAGGAAGCGGGTGTCTTTACGGATCTCTCTCAGAGCTCCCTTGAACTCTTTCTTATACTTGTGGTTCAACCTTTCCTTCTCCCTCTCCTCCTTTGTGTTCCCTCGCTTTTTCCCATAGTCCAGCCTGGAATTGAGAGGTTTACAAAATGGAAGGTGAAACTAAAGGGGAACATAGTTCTTTTGTACGGCAATTTTCATAGGCGTTTGTTATACATAAATTAATTTAGTCTCACACAATCTTTCTACAATATTTGATGTAAGCCAAATGGGTGCATGTGACACTACAAGGGAAAACAATCCATCGCTATCTTAAATCAGGGGTGGCAGGAAGCCTAGTGGTTAAAGCATTGGGCCAGTACCCGAAAGGTTGCTGGATCGAATCCCCGAGTTGACAAGGTGAAAATCTGTCATTCGGCCCCTGAACAAGGCAGTTAAACCCACTGTTCCCTGGTAGGCCATTGTTTTTAAATAAGAATTTGTTCCTCAACTAACTTGCCTAGTTAAATAAAGGTTCAATAAAAAATTACATCTTAAGTGGGGTAATGCTACGCAAATAACTGAATTAAGATGAGTCTCACTCTACAATCTTGGATTGAAGATGACATTACAACGGAATACAATCACTTTGTCTTCCCTTTTCTCCACACAAATAACTGAATTTAGAGGTCTCACTCACACTTCCACAATCTTTGGTGTGAACAGTTTGAGGGGAATGGGTTTCTTCTTCTGAAACACCAGGAGAGGACGTGACGTCAGTGAACCGGATATGGTCGCAAGGATTTCCCCATGAAGGTCCTGGGACAAGAAGATTAAAAAAAGTGCACAATATTAGAAAACCGGCCTAGTTACCCGGCCTAGAAGACTCATTTCAATAAGTAAAAAGTAAAAATTTCAATAGTAAAAAACGCTCCTATACAAAAACACCATGTGGTAGACAACTTGCAAGTAAACAAATCCTACATCAATTGCAACTAGTGGTGAAATAGTGAGTATTTCTGTGAGGGTGAGCAGCTGAACTGTGACAATGCTCCATTGTAATAAGCATCTTGCTAGCCTGTGTGAAGGTAAATGTATATACTGCTTTACCACTATTCCCATCCCAAGATGGATAAAACAAGGACTCACTATAGTGAGGGGTAGTCCAAGTTGGGGGTCAATTCCATTTACAGTCAGTCAATTCAGGAAGTAAACTGAAATTCAAATTCTCCTTATAGAAATGAACCATGACACAGACCATGGGCAGGGTAGTTTACTTTCTAAATGTACCCGGTTATAGTTAGTAGTTAACAGTTCAAAAGTGTTAAATCAGTAATTTAACTTTTAGGTTAGCCAAACTCAGTAAGGTAATCTGATTACTTTGATAACTTTACCCTTAAGTAATTTTGCCCTGGGGTCGCATTCGGTCTTCGAGGCCCGGAGGACCGCACTGGAAATTGGTACCAGTCAAGGGTTTCTATTTATTTCTACATTGTAGAATAATAGTGAAGACATCAAAACTATGAAATAACACATACGGAATCATCTAGTAACCAAAAAGTGTTTTATTTTATATTTGAGATTCTTCAAAGCAGCCACCCTTTGCCTTAATGGCAGCTTTGCACAAGCTTGGCATTCTCTCAACCAGCTTCATGAGGTGGTCACCTGGAACGCATTTCAATTAACAGGTGTGCCTTGTTTAAAGTTAATTTGTGGAATTTCTTTCCTTCTTAATACGTTTGAGCCAATCAGCTGGGTTGTGACAAGGTATGGTTGGGTATACAGAAGACATATCAAATAGGGCGAAGACCAAGTCCATATCATGGCAAGAACAGCTCAATTAAGAAAAAAGGAGAAACGACAGTCCATTACTTGAAGACATGAGGGTCAGTCAATGCGGAACATCAAGAACTTTGAAAGTTTCTTCAAATGCAGTCGCAAACACCATCATGCGCTATGACGAAACTGGCTCTCATGAGGACCGCCACAGGAAAGAAAGACCCAGAGTTACATCTGCTACAGATGATAAGTTCATTAGATCTAACTGCACCTCAGATTGCAGCCCAAATAAAAGCTTCAGAGTTCAAGTAACAGACACACCTCAACATCAACTGTTCAGAGGAGACTGTAAATCAGGCCTTCATGGTTGAATTGCTG